>NW_010180393.1:11071-13873 GCF_000695765.1 Mesitornis unicolor | reverse complement strand
GGAGGGGCCCTTGCGCGGGAGTCTCTGAGGGACGGCGGTATGTTTCTCTTACAGGAGTCACTGTATTCTCTCGCTCTGAAATGCCTTATCAGCCTCTCCACTATCATCCTGCTCGGGCTCATTATCGTGTACCACGCAAGAGAAATCCAGGTAACGCTGCCTTGTGTGGGTTGGTGAGCGTTGATGTAGCTGGGGGTGTGAGGCAGTCCGTCTGAGGACACAGTGGTAGTAAGTACTTGGCACTTCCCGCTGGTTCAGAAAACAGAAGTGATCTCTGCTTGCCTGCCGAAGTTTGGTGAATGGACCTTGGCCCTGGAGAGAAACACAATGGGTGTATAAGTGCCAGAAAGCTTTGCTTGCTGGGGTCTGTCGCCTACGGTTATGCTACAGGATTGCATAGCCCTGAGGTTATAACATGCTTTCTCAGTGACATGCCTGCCGTCTTCTATAGCAGATGTACAGCAACAGTCTTTTATTTCCCAATAACTAAATTTTATGCTGTGCATTTTCTCCTGACAGCAAGGTTAATTACCTTCACTGTGCCACGTATATAATCTTCACTGCACTGTCTCAGATCCGAGCATACTCTAGGAGAATGTTTAAGAGGAGGAAGAAGTCTTATGTTCAACTTATTTTATTTAGTGCCATACAGCCACTAGGAATGTGTCAAGAAACATAGGGTGAAAGGTAGGAGGAACTTAACAATCAAAGCTGTAGAATAAGTCTCACAAATATTGTCACAGGTTATGTCCAAGGGTCTTAGTTCTAATTTGAGTTGTAATTTTTTTGACCAAGAAATTAAAATTTGGCATTTCAGCTCAGCTGAAACACACAATAAATTTCAGAGTTTTGAAGGGAAAGATCTTACTCACAGATGTATTGGTGCTTTTTCACATTAGTTAGCAATACCTTGAGCTACAAGCTGAAATGACAGCTTTTAAGGGCAAAGAAGACTTTTCTGGTGCGAATCAGTAAAAAAAAAAAAAGTATAGTACCCTGCTTCTGTGCAAATGAACACTGTAGTTTCAATGTGAAATGGTACCATAGTCTCCTACTTAGGGTAATGTTAAAGAAGTTTTATGTTACTGGAGACTCTTTGCCAAATTGGATCCTGTTGTGCAGTCCTTGCACATGCAAAACTTGTTTTCCTGGCTCAGATTCCGTTTTTTTTTGCATTAATATAAAAAATACTGAAAATAATATTGAACTTGACAAACAAGCATTCTAGTGAAGGTGCATCTTTATAAACTACTGAAGTACTGATGAAGAGATTTCTTTATAAAGATAAATAAGTAGTGCCACTGCAATGTAGGAGCCACGTTCTTGGATCTGTCTTCCCACAAGTGGTGCTTGAGGCATGAAGGGCAAAATTGTAAAAGAATATCTTCAGACATTTGAACTACTCAGTCCATTTTCCAGAAACTTTAAACTTAAATTTAATGGAAGATAATCAAATAGTTTTAAGTCCCTGTATGCATCACCTTATACCACGCAATTACTGCAAGATTTGGCTGTTTTTTAGGTGTGTTACAGATCAGAAAAAAAAATCTTAAAAACCCTAAAGCTGTAGTAGGGGGTTTTCTTATTGATTGTTTTACAGAACTTCCTCATGTATGTGACTGTAAGGAAGGAGTTATGCAATCATGTGACTCAATCAACGTTAATGTAGTTTTCAGTGCTGCCTGACAGTACAGAACACAAGTATACCTGCCTGTAAAAACATCAGTACCCAGTGTTTTTGTCGGCGAGACACCAATATCTGCGGTAGTCTTGGCAGGGTCTGGAGTGAGCTGCAGCTTCAAGGGGCACTGTTAGTCATCTTGAAAATTAAAAGGAAGTTATCTTTTTCGAGGAGTCTGTTAGAAGGAAAGGGCATAGTACCATCTTTAGCTATTAGATATTGTATAGCTTTTTAATTTAGGCATAGTCTGGTTTTGTACACACTTGAGTTTTAAAAAATAAGAGGAAGAACACGCAAAATTTACATCCATTTACAGTCACAAATCCATATTACACTTGACATCAAAGTGTCTTTAAAATACTTTTGCTTAGGGATGTAAAATATCTTCTCCAGGTAAAAGAAAATACTGCATAATCCTGATAATATAATAGTTTTTAAATTATCTTTAAAGTCGGCTGATTTTTGAAGGCACACGTGCCTTTAATTCAAGCAAATATCCTGCTGTGTGCAGTGAAATGAATCATGTCTGTAGATTCCTGCCCACAGATGGTTAGTTGTGTCCTGGAGGACTGTTTGCACCAACTATTTGTCAGTCCTGTTTGAGTTTGAGCATTCCTTTCTAATTCTGCTTTGCAGCATACTCAGACTTCACCAGAGGTTGTAACGTAAATAAGCAGGAATTCATTGAGAGAAGAAAAATTGTTCTATAGAACAGAAGACGGTTAATGTAGTCTGCTTGCGTTGTGGTACATTTCATACTCTGGTGCAAGCAAACCAACCTAAACATAAGCAGATTTTTCTACAAAGCATGAGACAAGACATGTTGGGAAAGAAAAATATGACAGTTTAGTAATTATTGCTGATTGCAAATTTAATGTTTAGAAGTTCCTGGTGACTTAAAATGCCTGCAAATGAAAATCAGCTTTTTTGTTCTTTTCAGTAGTCTGTGATCTTGATTTATTGGTAGAAGTCCAAACAGCCATGCTGCAAGCAAGGCTATGGCTGTACCTGACAGCATAACAGGTAACTCTGGTCTTTCCATTAAAATTACCTTGCCCGTATGATTTGCTTTGAAAACAGTCAGCCAGTCAGTTAAACAAAGCACTATAGTTAGCCTGTCC
>NW_010180393.1:0-11040 GCF_000695765.1 Mesitornis unicolor | reverse complement strand
CTGCTGAACATATTAAGGAAGTTTATAAAGACTTGTAAGGATTCTTCTCAAGACCTGAGAGTAACGTATCGATGCGAAACAAATGAGCTGTATTTTTGGTCTTTTCCCCCGGTTAGACCGTGGCATTCGAGCAGTGGAGGAGCTGGAGCACCTTAAGGCGCTCAAGGCTGGGGAGGAGGGGGCATTTTTCCGCCGCCGGCTTTTCAGCACCACAGACAGCTCCACACGTTGGTCCCGGCCCGACTAGACGTGGTCGGGCCCGGTCCGGTGCATCCTCAGCGGCGGAGAGGGGTCCGCACCCGCTCCCCCGTACCCGCCGCCAGGTGAGCTCACATGCACTCCTCTGAGCATGGGTGCAGCCTCGCATTCAAAACACGGCCTCGGTTTTGAATTCCCTGGAACTTCCCCAGGGCACTGCATCCTCCAGACCAAAGACTCCAGAAGGGTGTAGCTGCCGTATTTAGGCAAGAATAACTGTTTGGATGCTGAATAGTCTTGTGAAATGCTGGAAATCTTAAACTATTTTCATCAAATAGGTTTTCAGTGATGACACTGTATTAGTTGTTATGTGTAACTTTAAGAATAAAGCAGGTGCTATTATTAAATTTAATAAATCAGAGTTAGTGTTAAGACTGTAGTAAAAGTCAAATGAAACCAGGTGGATTTAGCTGACAATTCATTTAGGTGACTGTCCTTTCCAGAACAGAATATAGCAATTTTCTGTCACATCCCTCCCCCTCCTAGAAGAAAACCCTAAGTGAACAACAGTAATGGTGTTGGAGTTGAGCATAGTGAAACCTCAAATCTCTGCACTCCTCTTTTGGTCCATTGTTGTCATGCCTATAATGCTGTTAGAAACAGCACACTTGGGAGATTATGAAATACATACTGCTGTCTCTCCTAGCTTGTGAGGTTGTTGATTCAGTTCTTCAGAGCAAGTGCCCTTTGTTTGGAAGATCAGTCAGAAAAATGTAATTCATTGTTATCCCAGCCTAGAACAGGTATATCTCTGACTGTTACTTTAGTTGACAGTTTGAAGAGGTGGAGGAGGAAAGATCTAAGAAGATAGCATGATCCAATTATCATCATAATTTTTGATGTATAAATTATCAACTTAATGCATAAACAGTTTGTCATTTAATACTATTTTACATAATTAAAGCAGCAGCATGGAATGTGGTTAAAACTGGAGTTCCTGGACAACTTACTGTTCTGTTCCACATTTCTCTAGCAGGATTTTCTGCTAGATTGATAAATGAAGTAAAATTTAAGGAAGTTTTGAGTTGGAATTCACATGGTAAAGCTTCAGTTTTTCTACTTTTGTTGTAAAATAGACCTTCCTGTCTCTCTCTAATACTGCTGGAGATAGAAATGCACTTTAAGTATGCACTCCTGAAGTTCTACTGGCACTTTCTTGTATTACTCAGAGCAAAATATTAAAATCAAATTTTTCTGAGGTTGCCAGTAGGAGGTCTTTAACGTCTTTTGTTGGGCATTCCACCATAGCCTGGTATTTCTTGAGAGATGGTGGTCATGAAGGAATATGTCCACTGGAATATTTTTCCTCTGATTCTGGACTGCCTAGTGTATCCCTTCTGTAAATAAATGTTGCCCTTCTATTGCCTGTCCTGAATAATAGTAAGCTGAGTAATGCTAACCTATGTTCTCTGGGGCAGAATCTGAACCTCTTTTCTTCTCCCTGATACAGATGCTCTTAGTCATGCAAAAACATTAAAATTGTTGGTATTTGGTAGAAGTGAATAGAATTATTTTTTTTTAATGTCAGTTGTTTCTAACAACTTCTAAAATGCATTGCTAGTTCTTACTTAGGTAGAATGTCTGTGGAAAGTCTTGCAGACTCCAAGTTTAAGGTTAAACCATTGCTTTCACAGTAGAGCCTCTCAGGGCTCCTGGGAGAAAGCACCTTCAGTCCCTACATAGCTCTGAAGTGGTAGGAAAATAATATGCTGGTGTATTGACGGATTTGGACTGAAACACTTTCAGTCTTCACAAACTTTATGGGAAGTTTTCACAGCTGAGAGCCCAAATATCTTGCTGAAGAAGCAAGAATCTTTTCTTCTTTTCCCTCTTCCTGAAATCTTGAAGAAATGGAACAGGCAATATTAGGAAACAGCAAAGGATGGTAATAAATGCATATCTTGACCTGTTGTGCATATAAATTACATAATGCATGATACTAATAAATACTGTTTACGTGAGTTTTGTTATCTTATTGGCATCAGTGGAAAGTTCTGCAGTAAAAATTTTACACTCACAAACAAATTCCTTTACAGTTTCCTGTCATAAGAAGTAATGGATATTCTGCAGGCCAAATTATTTATTTGTTTTAGTCTGTATTATTGTTTTTGCTTTCACTGGAATGGTACACATGCATCTCATGAAACATCAAGGATCGCACACATAGACTATAAAACTTTGGCTGCAGAAACAAATAAGTTAGATTAAGAGCACAGAGAGCAAGTCTATTGGATAACAGGGGAAAATAAATAAACACAGAGTTATAATTTTATTCTGATCTAAAGCCTGTTGAGAATGAGTTATTTTTTCCTATGTATTTTAATAGGCCTTTGATCAGGCAACAGCAAAACTCATTGTGTAGCAGTTTTGATCTAGGATACAGTAACTTCATGTACAGACTCGAAAATTCCCAATTTTACCAATCAAGTTTAATGCAGATTCTGTGTCAGTATTAAACATGTAGAAATCCAAAGAGACCTTATCTGACAAATTAACACTGTATCTGTCAAATTAACAATTTAGAGTATTTTTGTGAAAGTACTTAGTTTGAGTTCCATTAGGTAAATTTTCGTAGATCGTATCTTCAGAACTTGTTGACCTAGGAAAAGTTACAGGTCAGTATCTCTCAAATGCAGCACTGTAATGCATACAGCACAGAAGGCAGGCTAGAAAATCCTTTAACATCAGTCAGGAGCCACAAGTATCTGAGATCTTTTGCACTGAAGTTATGTAGAAGATTCCTTTATTTCCAAAATGCTCCATTAGAACATAGGAAGCAGTTGTACCTGATGATCAGAACACTGAATGTTTGGCCTGACCATACCTGGGATTATTTATTCATGTGTATTATTTTTCTGAGCATTTTTAATGAGGCTATTAGAAGTTTATCATGACATGGTAGTACATAATGAAGTGTGAAAAGGTACGTTATTGCTTGTGTTGGAGGAGAACATTTGTAACCCAAGATCAGATTCTGAATTTCTTCACATTGAGTGGCTTAGCTGAGATCAACAAAGATAGTATTGTCTACAATCTTGGAGGTATTCTGCATGAACATCTTAATGTAAAAGTATTGTACATGTCAGATCCTTCAACTGTATGGACTTCAGATCAGAAAATTCAGTCAGGTACTTGACTGCAGCTCTGGTTTGCCTGAGTTTAAGTGAAAATGTGCCAAGACTGACAAGTATAGATTAATGCTCTTGTGATTCTGGTTCTGGTTTGTGTGTGAACTACTAAATGTAGTTTCTTTTATTAACTGAAAATAAACTGTAAAGTAGGCAAAAAAACAGTAATTATGTGAGGAAGTTTCCACAGCTCTGCTCCATGGCAACACGACAAAAAATATAATTTAATATAACTTTTTTCATGCCTTTTTTTTTTAAATAACGTAAACTATGTTACATTGAAAAATATGAATGGAAAAATTTCCATTAAAAAACTGATAAATGTGACATACCTATGTATCATAGTGTATTTTTAAAGAAGTTTTGTAAATTTACTTTGTCCCATTATTTTAATAAAAGCTCCATTAGGTAATTTCTTCTTACGGCTGTCAGAAGATCAGAAGAGATTGTCATGAGAACATGTTCTACAGCTTAGAAAGAATTCTTGTGTAGAAGAAATGGTAAAACGAACATTTTATACTTTAAACTGGTATACCTGAACCCAGGCCTTTGCAACCCAAACCACTCAATTAATGCCATACATAAATATTTTCAGTAATACTGTTTTAATGTATTTGATGGGAATCACACATTTGTAACTCACTGATTAATTCAGCTTTTCCCTCTTGAACACTCTCTGCAATTGTGCTCCTTTATCTGTGTGAAAATAGTCCTTCATAAACACAGTTTTATATTGATATTTTTAAAAAAGGGTTTGAATGTTAGATACTCCATGAATAAGTGAAGAGGGATGAATTCTGAAGAAGGATGTGTGCATCTTCTAAGGTGCCTCCTTAACTCATTCATTTTGGTGGAGTATGACTGGCTTTTCAGAATTAAATTTCTTCTGAGGAAATACTAAACCTTTTCATGACAGATAGAAATACCCTTGTGAATTCCAATATAAAGTAAAACCAAAGGGTAGGCCTTAAATAGCTTTACATTTTAAAGTTGCTACTCAGTCTTTTTAGAAGTAACTTGCTTAAGGTTGTTTTTTCTGTAAAGAAACACACTTATTAAAAGAAAATCCTACTCTGTCAAAGTGGCACCTTCAAAACTTCTATGCATGTTAATACTCTAGAGCTATCCCGATGAACAGGGGAGAGCTGGGTTCTGTGTTATGTGATTGACCAACGAAATTGTTTATTGACTTCTAATTGAATACTTATCACAAAGTTACTGAAGACTGCAGGAGCCATGAGGGTCATAAATAGAGAGTTAAAAGGCTGTAGAGGTGTAACCCTAATTTGTCTTGCAAGAACTGCTGCTGGTAAGGACGCGTCTGTGGGAAGGGACCTAGCTTATTGCTAAGTCTGAGTAGTCAGAAGAAGGTATCAGAGGCAGGGAAGAGTTTTTGCTTGTAAAAGAGCATATTTGAAATAAAAAATAATTGACAAATAAATATATATGGGCTCATATCCATAGATTTTATTGTCACCTGTGGATAAAGAGCTTCCTGAGCTTTCTTACCTGTAGTCTGCAATAAGTATTGTTGCTTGTAGTATTTTAGAGTGTAGCTGTGGTTTTTCCATAAACAGTTCTATGGTTTGATGGGTAGGTGTAAGTTAGCTTATAAAGAGGGAAACGTATGTATAACAAGCATATCTATTGTAGTTTTCAATGTGAGAGGGAATTACATAGATGAATCCTCACATTTTTTTCTGTCACTTAAATGATGTTTTTACAAAAGGAAGTGCTGAGACCAGGAGTTCAAATGTTGTGGAAGTAATTGGAGAAGGCTTCAGAACTCAGGCTTGCCTATCTTGTAGTCTTATGCTCAGATAAATCATTTGTCACATAAATAAGACACTGTTGTTGCCATCCAGCTATGCCTATGATTTTCAAGGACAGCCTGCTTTAGTGGATATCCCAAATACTGTGATGTAAAATGAA
Organism: Mesitornis unicolor; assembly: GCF_000695765.1. NCBI lineage: Eukaryota > Metazoa > Chordata > Aves > Mesitornithiformes > Mesitornithidae > Mesitornis > Mesitornis unicolor. The sequence goes on along the minus strand of NW_010180393.1, from coordinate 5,722 downwards.
TGCAGTACTCCACAGTGTGTCCTAATGAGATACTGTTGGGAATCTTTATGAAGCATTTTATTCCTATTGCAATTTCAAGTTTATTCCAGCTTTTGTAGCACTGCGAATTCTATAGCATTGCTACAGGTGTATACAGACATTCACATCTCCTCTACCTGTGACCTCTGTCAGTGGTGTCTTTCACTAGAATAATGCATTATGGAGCAATGATTCATCTTCAGTCTCTAAATGAAACCAAGATAGTAGCTTTGATTCAGTCTGTGCCACTGCATCCATAAAATTCGCATTCATAGAACTCTGATTTCAGTCTAGGAAACTGGAGAAAGACTGAATGAATGTTCAGCTGTGGCTAGACAGCACAAAATAAAATGTTTTCTACCAGAAACAAATAATAAATATGACTAGCAGTAATGATCACTGAGCATTCACTGATAGCACAAAGGTTTAATGAAATTTTCGTCAATATTATTCTTACTGCATTTCTGATAGAACATTAGTTACCATTTTCACACCAGTCATGCACATTTGAGGTGTATTTTGGCTTCAAAGAAGAATCTGTATTTGTGAGTATCTAAATTAGTGGGATCTTTAGAGCCTTCCCATTTAAAGTATCATCATTATATGCTTAGGATTTGATCCTTAACACATCTGTTATTAACATATGTTTTGAAGAAGGCTTGGAGACTCTTGAATAGACATGGGTCTATGAATAAGCTAAGGATGCTGTTCACCCACTTTTCCTGTGCTCAGAGAGCTGCTCTCTGTGGTAGCTATAAAATACAGTTTTGGCCGTGCACCTACAACACCCAAATTGTAGTGGGTTCCTTTAATTAAAGGATTAATCACTGCCCAAGATTTGTTCTTGTGCTCAGCAGAAGGAATGGGCTGATACAGGAGAAATTCTTGTCTTCCGAAATTCCAATATAGCTCAAAAAGTACCCTGTGACAGCTGCTGCTGAACATGGTCCTCATCTGAATGGTGTCATGGGTAAAGTGGCTTCATGCTGAGCCCACCCTCTCCTTTTGTTAGGTTTGGGCTTTGTGGTAAAAGTCAATAACTTGCATTCTGTTGTGATTTCTGCAGTACAATAGTTTAGAATAACTAAATCCTTGTGCAGTAGGATAGTCTGGGCCTGATGTATTCCCAATTCAGCTTCCATAAAGTTTTAATATAGTTTAATGGCAAAATATGTAAAAAAAAATTAAAAAATAGAAGACTACCCATGGCCAGTCTGCTTTCCAAATTTGGTTGTCAGATAGGAGAATGTTTGGTTCTTCATCTTTATATGAAGCCATATATGAAAAGACATTTGTCTACCTCCCGGCAACAGAATGGGATGCAGCAGTGCCAGATGAGAAATGTAGCAGTGTTGCTGCAAGCTGGCAGACCCTGCTATTTGGTACCTGGAAGGAAAATAAAAAAGATGAACAAGTTTTTTATACCCAGCCTGCAATCAGAGATGACAGATCATCCAAAATTAATAATTCTTGTATTTCACCTGTGACTTTTGTATGTATGTTCTGGCTGTTATCCTATGTTAACTGCTGGTCATCAGACCTTTTGCTGCCATGAACTATCCCATTAAGCATAATGGTTGTGAAAATAAAGCTTTCTAGAACATTTTGAATAGCAACTTTGTGTTTACACCATGGAAGATAAGGGGGTTGGCAGCACTCAGTGCACGCTTGTTTCATGTATTTGTTTTGCAGACTTCATTAAAAAAAAAATTGACAACAGAGCTTCTACCTGAGAGAGCTGCTGTAAACTAGAGAGATTTGATGAAGGTGTAACATTCAAATAATGGGGCAGTAACAAGAAGCATGTGTGTTAAGAGGTGTTTGACAGAATATGCTGGGATTTGGGGTTCTTGGGAAATTTTTTTGTTTCTTTCTGAGGAGGCAGCTACAGTCATAATTAGTAGTTATCAAGTAAAACAGTCTTTTACCTTTAAATAAATACAGGTAAATACCTGGAAAGAAACTCACGTCTATGTTTATTTAACCTGATGTTGAAAGTTGTCTTTCTTAAAGATATTTTAACATAATCTTTGAAGCACTTTGAAGACTTGTCTGCTACCTAGTTTAGCCAGAAGCCCACTTCAGGCCTTCAGGATTAGCAGGTGTTGACTAAATATCTGCTTTATTGCTACTCCTTCTCAGTTTTACTTGCCAGGGTGAATTACAGTGAAAGTTCTTGCAGGAATACCTCTATATTATTAATATTAGTGTGTGACTATGTTTATTAGAATTTTTAAATACACAAGTACATCTAACTCCACTTTGCTTCTCCTGCTGCCCAATTCTTAGTTTTCCTTATTTTAGCAATCAGGCTTTAGGAAAATTCTTAAATACTTAGATTTTGCATTTCTATATTTAGACTTACTTTAAACGTATTCTTAAATGAATTTCCCAGTTTAACTGTGTTTCTGAGACAATAAAAACACTATAGGGACTTTGTAATTCATGTGGTACTAATGTGTATTCACTCATTGTCACTTAAGTAAAAATTTACTGAGTTTAAAAACAAACACACAAATTTTCCCAAATACCTGAAGTATTTTTGTCATAAGTAAACAATAAAGGAGGAACCAAGACGACAGATTCTTGTGTACATGATGTGCTGGTACCAGTCATTCCTTAAAAACAAGGTTCTATGTTTAGAGTCACTGGTGTACTCCTTTGACAGAATGGATAAGTTAGCTCATTTTATCTAGATTCGTATTCGGTCTTTCTTCCTTTAACTTCTGTTTCCCCTATTCACTTGCAAAAATATCACCAATTTCTCCAGAAAATACAGTCTTTTTTAAATTGGTTCCAGTTTTCCTAGGAGTAATGAAGCTGATCATCCCTGAAGAGAGTGAGGCTTCTCTCGCACTGGGAACACTGGCAGATGGCAGCCGTTCTGGGAGATGGCATTTCTTCGTGCAGTGATCTGTAGAACAAATTATTTTTAGAATGGAATGAAGAAAAACAAATCCTAATTGAAGAACTGTAAAATAATAATTTAAAATTAACAACATAAAAGTAATGAAATTGAGATAGTTCTCCTCAGTGTTTTGCTTCTGCACAACTGTAGAATCAGAGTTACTTTATTTCTGAGGTACTCGAAATGGGGAAAAATGTAACTCAGACCACTAGATTTCTTAAAAACTGCATTCTAAAAGTTAGTTCTGTAAACAGTTATTTTGTGGGAAGGTGTGCTATGATCTTCCTATATGAAGTTTTGGAACTGCTGCTTCAGTGCAAAACTACATTAATCCCTAACTTTGAAATCAGTGTTTCCATCCCCATACTGCCAAGTGATCTTGTAGTAGTTGTCACAGACTTAAAAAAACAGAAGATGTTTTAAAAGAGATTATTTTGTTGTTTTGGTATTATTTTATTAGTATGGTAATTTCTTCAGTATGGTCATTTGTTTGTATTTGTGAAAGTCCAAAGGAAGCCCTGTACAGTCTTTCATGCGCTGTATCTTTGCAACTTTCCTTTCTAGATGTAATAAAGCTGGCATAGTTCATGTCCTGCTGCACTTCGTTAGCAGGGAGAGTGAGCCAGAGCAGGCTAGCAAAAGTATGGGCTAGGGTAGAGCGGTGGCTAATGGAAGCCGAGTCTGGACATGGTGTGGTGCGTGGTTTGTGGTTAGGTTAGTAATTACATTATGTAGTAATGTACATATACTTTTTATTTTGTTATTTCTTCCTTTTAAAATAACAGAATAATAAATAGTATAAAACAAGATAAATGCTGTTTTAGTGAACTAGTCTCATTTTCCCGTTTTGCATGTTTATGCAGGAGACCTATCTCCACTGCTCCTTCGCTGTTACTCTTGTACTTCAGTGATATTCAGAGCTTTATTAAGTCATGCTCCTTCTGTATCTGTTTGGAGAACATTTTTGACTGTCAGCACCAGTCAAAAGTGCACTTGGGAGCTGCTGGTGCTGGATGGAAGCCTTCTACATGTGATAACTTAAGGAGCTTATGCTCATTGTGTTTTAAACAGCTAAAGAGAATAGGATCTAAAACTTTCATATAATGAAATAGCTGTTAAGTTAAAAATATTGTTAAAATTAAGAAATACCTGTTGTAGACATTGACTTTGTAGACACTCCTGATTCAATCATTTTAATTCAGTCACTTACTGGTGACTCACTTACTGAGTGACTTACACTTACATCTCAAATGTATATGGTAACCCTGAGTGGTGGATTTTTATTTCTGGACCTCTGATTTAGTTCAAAGATTCATTAAAAATTAGTATCACTAAATATCTCCCTGTTGATTACAGATGTAAGCAAGCTCAGAAGTGATTGTTCCAGCAAGAATCGAAACTAAATTAGATTAGGATATTGGCTGGTGAAATACCTTTTAAATAATGAAAGTGAAAAAATCTTTTTATATTTAGCTATTTTTAAAATATGCCCTTTATATTAATAAGTTCATTATCTAATTCTTTTGATTCTGTTATTTATAAGCTTGTGACAACTTCTTAGGTCAATGCATAGTTACACTTTTCTCAGAGGTTCTTCTCTATAGCATTAGGAAAGAAATCTTGGTATTTTGGAAATGTCCTTTTTTCCTTTGTAGTCCTTGGATATCAGTTATTAACACTAATACCTGCATAGAAAGTTACTGGGTAGAAAGAACTGCATTTTTAGGGGCATCTCACCTTCTTTGGTTCCCTGGAGCACATACATATATATGGAGAGACCTATATGAAAATAAATTATGTCTGTTCCAGCAATTGCTGAGTGCTGTAATGGTCTTTTTGCATTGTAGGCTTCAGGAGGTTAAGCTATTTTACAGTTGTTTGAGAAGAACAGTAGAGCTGAAAGTCTGGCCAGTACCATTTAAAAATATTGAGCAATGCCTCTGAATATCTTTGGAGAGAGAAAGCTAAGAATAATTTAAGAGAAGGGAAATAAGGTAGGCAGAATTTAACTTTGTGTGCTTAGGCAGGATTCAGTTTATGTGATAGTAAATATCCTTTATTTGTAAAAAAATCTCATAGAGTATGTGGATAGGTTTTCTTATAATGATCTGAGGGACAGAGGTTAAAAAAATGAAACAGACAAACCTGATAAGAGCATTGTTTAACATATATATAACAGTTGTGGTTATGTGTGGCCTGTCAGAGTAATGAAGATGTATTATTCAGATGGTTTTTAATGTGAAGTTTTTGATACTGCATTTCTGAAAATACAGTTCATAAAGACTACAAATGGTCTGAGGTTCTTTCATGCATACCTTCCTGAGATGGTAAGGTTTAAACACAGTCTTTGAGAGGACTGTTTTGAGCCTGCTTAGCCACAAGCACACATTAAGATGAAGTTTTCTTTACATGCATTGATGTACACAGTGTACATAGTAAAATATCAGTAATTATGAAAAACTCATTTTGCAGAGATGCCAAATTTAAGTAAATATACTATGCATATAATAATTTTTGTGCTGAAGCTAAGTACCAGACTTTTACAATCCTCTGTTTAAATTGGTGTTTTTATAACTGGGGATTGGGTGTGGGCAATCTAGCAAGGGAGTCTAGTTAGGAAGCAGTTTAGCTTTTGATTGAACTGAACATGTTTCATTTGGTAGATAGCTATATCCACAAGACCTTGTGGATCAATTTCTAATTACTTACTAGGAAGTTTAGGTTTCACTCTGGATGTGGGAAACAGTCCAGAAAATACAAGATGGCCAAATCACAGAATCACAGAATCTCAGGAGT
>NW_010180392.1:0-7030 GCF_000695765.1 Mesitornis unicolor | reverse complement strand
CATCCGAGCAGCTCATCTGCCACCAGATTTGTGCCGATCCTGCGCGTTTGGGCAGGCCCGTCGGATGGGGAGCTTAGGGTAGGAAGCGCCTGGCCTCCGTTGCTGCTGGGGAAGGCAGCAGAAGGCAGGTGGAGACAAAACTGCTGCCGGGCTTTGCTCGGTCACAGCGCTTGATGCGCTTGTCACAGCTAACTTTTGGAATAACCAGTCCTCCAAAACCGTGTCCTGCCCTTGGTTTCCCCATCTTTACACACCCCAACTCTCGCAGCAGGTGCTGGGTGTGTGCCTGAAGCCAAGGAGATGTTTAGCAGAACCATATTTGATTGTATCAAAAATGCTGCAGCGCTATACAAGAAGAGATTCTATTTTACATAGAAGGACCTGGAGGCATTTTGGATGAATTAAATATCATAATCACATCTGGCAACACAGTTGAGCTCGCATGTGCTCTGAACCACAGAGGAAGTTTTAATTCTGTGCCTGTATCATTCAGAACTGTCTGAGTCTGAGAATATGAGACTATGAAGAACAACAAAAAAGAATTCTAAAAAAGTAGTATTAGTTCCAGTAAATTGCACTTTGCCTAAGTTTCCCTGAACTTGCAAAAGTTAACACGGTATGTTTCATTTCTTGTAAATTGTTTGGTAGGCACTGGGCAGCACTTTTGCAAAGTTCCTTGAGATAAGGTGGGATAAAAACCACTGCGTAGAAGCACACTGTTAACTTGAGGGTGGAATTATTCTTTAGTGCAATCGTGTTGCAAAGGCTCAAGTGTGAGTACAAAAGGATATAATAATGATCTTTCTTCTTTCCTCACAGAGCAACGAAGAGCTGTAATGGAAACAAGTACTTTTTAGTGGTTTAGCTCTACCATCACACAGCAGCATCAGTCCTGAAGCTGGACAAAAACCAGAACTGCAAGTTATTGTGTTTCTTCAGTCTGAAATTGGTGCAAAAAACAAACAAAGGGAAAACAGGAAAGGAAAAAAAAAAGCAGGATGGAAAGGATTAATCACTTTTACCTGCAGCGATAATTTAAGAGCATCTGGTAACATAAACATTTCCTTCAACTGCATTAGGAGGACAGCACTGTGCACATCACTCTCCAAGGTGGAATGATGTCTTGTCTACTGGGACAGCAGGCAGAGCAGCTATTCAGAGACAACAAAGATCTCTGCTTCAGCTGGCTCCATCTTCAACAGTGAAAAATAAACAGTCCTTGGATCCGGAGAACCCACAAGATGAATTTTCACGAGTTGTCAAGTTCTGAAGTCAGAACCATCCACGTCAGAAGAAACTCTGGAAAAGGTTTCAGGAAAGTGAAGCCTGAGTATCACTTCATGGAACTTTGTACCTGGTTTCTCTATGAAAAAGATTTAATGATGTAGACTCTCATGGAGAAAATCAAGAGTCCTTGATCTGCTACTGCCCAATCACTGCGAAGAGGTTGGTGGTTTGGTTTGTTTGTGGTCTGGGTTTTTTGGTTGGTTGTTTTTTTTTTAAAACCCAACAATCTCTCACACATTTATAGTTGCCTCCTTTGTGAGCATTTTAGGAAAACAGAGTATTTTTTTTATCTTTGTAAGGCCACTCAAATTGACCGAGCTGTTAAACTGCTCAAGCAACCACTGAAACTAAGCTCTGCATTTCAAGAACAGGGAAAACAGAGGTATAGAGGAAGGGAGTCACTGCCCTGTGACCACTCAGACGTGAAAGTCTGCCCATCACCCATTGACTCTAAGCCCCTTATTGTCTGTAAGGAGGATAATCCTCTGTATGAAGGTTTGTTGCCATGATGTGAAAATCCTTGATTAGTCTTTATCTGTAACACCGAGATCCAGTTCTTTCAAGGTTGGCATAACCAAATAGCAATTTTGCTTGGGTTTGGCCCACGTTCAGCAGTCTAAGAGTGAGTTGAAAGATAACAAGCCTGGGGAGATGTTACTACTAAAATAGACAGGCTTCACATCCATGTATAGGGCCACCTGAGATGTCTGCTGCCTTTCAGACAAATCTGATCACAGGGAAAAGGGTACACATTGACAAGGTGAACCACATGGGGAAAAATGGGTTGTAAATCCAGAAATCATTATTAAAACTTGATTCAAGTAACTCATGGTGACTCAGGTGGCTTTCTTATTGAGGTTATGGAGCAACAGCTTAGCCAGATCTGCTACACCAAACACACAGTTACAACTCAGCAGAACCATGTTACATGCAAACAAATTTATAAGTACAACTAACACAGCTGGAGCTAGATTTAACCAAGACAAGCTTGAGGATCCTTGTTGGGCCAGATTCCAGTGCCATGGACATGTGAAGCTTGAACTAAGCTAGTCCACTAGACTAGTCCACAATATTAGGAAATACGGATTGCCAGCTCAGACGCCTGCAGAGATCTCTACAGTACTGAAAGAAGAGAATGAAGTTCATCACCTACCAGAAAGAGTGGTACACAGATGAGCTTTAGCCTAGAATCCTAGCAATCATTATCTACCTTTCATTCAGGGCAGATAGAGTTATGTCAGTTCTGGAACAGAATAGCTTACAAGAATGGCCAACAGTAAGTTCATAAAATAAACCCTGTGTGAGCATAGACCACATGGAAGATAGCTGCAATGTGCTTTACCTCCCACCACTCTCACCCCCGTAAAAACCCACTTCCAGGCCTGGTCATTTATGGCACTACTAACACCATGCTAGAGCTGAGTATTTAAAGATGCTGCATGTTCTACACTCCCAAACCTCACACGTATAAAAGGATATTCTCTGTATTTACACAATCCTTTTGAGAAGATGAGTATTTTATCCTAAGAACACATAGGGAAGTTAACTTCTCATGCTAGGTTCAAGTTAGGTTACATGAATCACAGAATCATTTAGGTTGGAAAAGACCTTGAAGATCGAGTCCAACCATTAAGTAACACTGCCAAATCCACCACTAAACCATGTCTCCATGAACACCAGTTTGGTATGTGACTTCAGATGAAAACAAAGGTCTTACCTGCACCTTGCATTGATCTGAGAGCCATTAGTCATTTCTCCATTTCCCTAGGGATAGGCAGCTTGCAGTAAAAGGTATCCTTGATTTAATCCATTATGTACCCATTTAACAGCAAGATGACAAAGCTTGTAACAAGCTCTCTTGTGTTCTTCCAAAGTTCAGCTTATATCTGTCAAACGATTAGGTCTATTATTTAATATTTTGAGTTTGAGATGCTAACACCCCCCCAGATTAGCATGTAGCAGCACACAGTATGTTGCTGTAAGTGTAGACAATATTGTTAAAAGACAGATACTGTGAGAAGCAAAACATGATACTGCAGTTACTTAAAAATGCTTTGATCCTAATGCTCTTAAAATAATTTAAGAGATAATGCAAGGCTGACTCTACAAAATTAGGAAACTAAGTTCTCCCTTTCAATTTGGTGATGCCAAGAATGTACTAACTACGTAAGAGTATAGTATCAATGTGCCACAAGTGGATGCCTTGAACCAACCTAAAGCCGTCATTAGTTTAGTTCAGCTGGGACACTGGTCAGAACCAAGTGGAACATTTTTACCACACTGACCAAAATTTACAGTGTAACTGAAAAGTGATGCAGAGAGAACTTCCCTATCACCGTTCATGAATTTGTGTTTAGCTCCTATCAAGAGGTGCCAGAACCTCATGTGCCAGCTAGCCTGAGAAAAAACTAATTGTGCACAGAAACAGCTCTGGGTAAGTTTGAAACACAAGTGAAGGAACAAGGCCAGCAGTGTAGCCTTTCACATTTAATCTGTGTGTCCTTTGATGTTTCAAAGCTATGCCACATTAGTTTTAACAAACAAGTGACATGCCCGTATATATTAATAAATAAAATGTTTGACTTGAAGTCATTGTTGGAAGGATTTTGTACGATATGTCATTATCAAGAGAAATCCACGGTGACAAGATGATGTCTTCCAGACATCCTAGTGAAAAAGATAATAAAAGCAGGCAACAAGTTGACAGTTATCGTTATCTTTAATGAAATGACTTTGGAAATAGCATCAATTTCCATGACACTTAACATTCTGGGAGTCCCATAAAATGCAGTTACATTCCAATGCCAGTATTACAGGCAGATCTCCTTTCACATGGCAAACAGTATCAAGAAAGCAACCATCAGACAGAAGAGGCCCATAGCTTCAGACAGGGCGAATCCCAGGATAGCATACGAGAACAGCTGCTGCTTCAGAGAAGGATTTCTGAAAGAAAGCGAAGGTGTAAGATCTCTTTATCTTTACAAGTAAGATGTTTTTCATACAGTTTAATGCATCTGACAGATTCAGAACCTCAGACTTCCTTGCCACAGATTCCATAATGGGAAAATCCATTAAATCCAAGCAGAAGACATTTTTAGCAAGGATTTCACTTTAGACGCACGAGTTGGCAATTAAAACTAGACTGATATTATACAGATTGTACATGGCTTAGAAATTTTTCACGCCTGTGACATTAGAACTATATTCCATAAAAGTTTGTGTGTATAACATTTTACATAGCTCTCAAATACAGGAACTGAAACCACCCAGAGCAAAGAAAGAAATATACAGCAGTTTGTTGCAAAAATGTATTGAAATATCTCTCCAGTGTGTGGGAGAGAAAAAAACCCCCTTCAACATAATACCATGAAGTAATGTTCTACAACCTGTGTAGAACCACGTTCACACCAAATTCAAAAAATGAGACATTAGTTTTGTACTGAAAATACTTATATCTCTTCAAGTGGAAAGTGAACTTCCTTGTCTTCAGTAGGGCTTAAAAAATCTTTGTTAGGAAATAATACTTAAGTCTTAGCCAGTTGAGAGAGTAATGAAGAACAGAAAAACTTCAGTAAAGCTTTTTATGCCTGTATCAGTTCTGCTCTTCCATGATACCACGTGAACTACTCCTGCCACAGGAACACTGTAAACTTATCTGGAAGAAGCTCACCCCTACCATAAAATGCCCACCTTCAACCCCTTCAGATTTCTAGAAGGAATAATTATTCATTTGATAAATTACATATTTGAGATGCAAAGCTGAATGCATCAGAAAACTGACTTGAGCATCCATTTCTAAACAACAGCCCTGACTACGAAGACAAAAGCATACAAACTCACATTACTTATTACCACTTTTCATAGAGTTTCTCTTCAAGACTTCTCCCCTCACATGGGAAAAGATCCAAGCTAGATTTTTAATTCAGTTCTGGAACTGAATGCTGAAACATTAGACTTCTGACTGAAACACTGAGTCTAATGATTTCATTTCTTTCATGTCTCTTCTCCAGGTATAGCGTACAAAGTTCTGAATTTAACAACAGAGACATCCTGATGAATAGAGCACAGTTTCATATGATTCTATTTAGCCATGTTTATAATTCATAGTAATTATTAACAGAATTTATTACAGTGCCATCGTGCTTACTACAACTTAGCTTATCTGGGGGTGCTGTCTCAAGATATATCTGCATGCAGCTTGAGATTTTTAAAGAGAGAGATTGATTACCTGGCATAACCAATGATTAGACTACCGAAGACTGTTCCAATGCCAGCACCAGAACCAGCCACACCTACTGTGGCAGCACCAGCACCAATAAATTTGGCAGCAGTGTCAATGTCCCTGCTGATAGCACTAGTCTGGAATTCTCTAAGTGCTAGTCGGGAGACAGTATTTTGGGCCCCATTAAGCGTTGAGTTGCCCTAAGAAAACAAAACATGAAAAAGCATTACATTCAGACACATACCATTTCCTACGACCGCTTTGACAGCGTTAGTCTGCAGTTTGACAAGCTGTATTAGATCCAATGTCTAGTTCTTCTTCAAAGTGACAAGACTATAACTAAGAGTTAAAAACTTCAGAATGTTATCTGCTCCGCCTGAAAGCGATCACCTTTAAGTGTGAAGGACTTCTCAGGGGAAACAGCAAGACAGCAACAAGTATTACTGGTGTTTGACTTAAAGCAAGTTTCACACTACAGGTATTTGAGTTAGTACAAGTGAACTCTAGGTTGAGAACATTTAGGCTCACCAGGTAATTTAGGAAGATACAGAATTTTGTTTATAAGGTACCTCTCCATTCTTGACCTCTGGCCTAGACAACACAGATGCTGAAATTGGTCTGTACAAGACTCTTGATCCAGCACGGATCTGCAAGAGGAGGAAAAAAGATATATAGAAAAGAAACATTTGTTTTCATAAAATCTTTTAATTTAAATCTCTTAAGAATACAAGGCTATTAGCTAATAAGCCATTTGTCTTACTTGAAAGACAACAATCTTTGCGGAGCTGGATATACATTCAACAATACAGAAGCAAACACTGCCATGCAATCTGATAGCGCCGTTTTCAGGAGACGTTATTGCAAATAGCTATCATCATTCAATGAACCTGTCCATGCCTTATACTGACAGAAAACACAGCAAAACAGCACCAAAAAAGCCAGACAGTCCAGCCAGCAGTGATATGTACTTTGAAATGAAAGTATAAAAGCCATGAAGACTAATTCCAAGGCTATTAAATGAACACACATAACCTAGACTTTTACATCTAACGAGGCATAAATGAATGAATCCTCTTTCACAAGCGGCCTGCATGTGTCCTTGGCTTCCAGCAGTCTAAGGTCATATCGGCTTTTGCACAAAGCTCTTCCTGCAGGAGAAACCTGTGCCTGCAGCGTGCAAAACGAGACGTTCTGCAAGCCTGAGAGAACGTTCTCAAGCAGGGTAGTCCCTTGTCTCTGCAAGGGCAGAAAGTCCCGGCCTTGCACAGGACAAGCAACAGGCTGGAGTTTGACCTACAGCGAGGCACAGAGCGCACCAGGACCAAGAGCTTTTCGCTGCGCTGCCCTCCCCCTTCACCGATGGTGTGGGAAGGCCCGTCGCTTTGGCAAAGGGCCCTAGCCCACACCAAGGAGGCGGGAAGGAGAACCCGGCCCTACCGCAGCTCGTCCCCTCTCCTCACCCTTCTCACTTGGGTGGGCAGACGTCGGTACGGGCTCGTCTTAGGGGCCTGCAGGGGGGCT
>NW_010180391.1:7274-24358 GCF_000695765.1 Mesitornis unicolor | reverse complement strand
CTCAATGCCCTCATCCAGATCACTGATAAAGTGATCCAACTGTACATGGCTCAGGTACCCAGGGTGTGCAAGCCTGGAGTAGGGAAACTGCAGAAGCGCTATTGAAGTCCGACATACATATATTGTGCAGTCAGCAGAAAGCAGAGTTAAAAATTCTGCTTCATTTCTATTTCTTATTTTTGGTCTATGTTTTTTTTTTTTGTTTTAATTTATTATGGTCAATATGATTCCCAGTGCAATAATAACACTTTTAAGAGCAAGAGCCTCCATGGCAAGAAATAACCTTCTTATGAAAATTATGATAAAAATAAAACTGCTAATGATGTTTTATTCAAACACCCCAAAGGCTCACATATTTACAAGATGCTTCATAAAGCAATGACTTGATTTTTCGCCAAACAAAATCCAAGCAGTTTGTTTGTGTGCTAGAGGTAATTTTTGAAGAACAAGGTGTAAGTGAGTTAAACTAGAGTAACAGCTTGTCACAGCCAAACTTTAAACAGTGATTGCATAAAATGCCTTTGGAACAACGCGATGTCACTCCCAGGGCAGAGAGCACTTACTCTTGTTTTGCCAGCTACCTCAAGTGCAGTTCCTAATAGTCAAAGGCACTTTAAATGCACACAACAAAACCAGGGCTGCTCTAGTGACTAATTAGAATGCAGGACTGATCTAATGACTTGAAATTAGTGATGGGTACTTGTGAAATTAGGTTTTCACAGTGCTAGTGCCTACTAGAAATCTTATAGCAGTGCTAAAGGACCCCATGTCAAGGGTAATGATTCTATTTTCGCAGAATCACAGAATATGAGGAGTTGGCTCAAAAGCGCATCCAGTCCAACCCCCCTGCCAGAGCAGGATCACTTAGACTGGGTCACACAGGAAGGCGTCCAGGCGGGTTTTGAATGTCTCCAGAGAAGGAGACTCCACAACATCTCTAGGAAGCCTGGTCCAGTGCTCTGTCACCCTCACAGTAAAAAAGATTTTCCTCAGGTTGAGATGGAACCTCCTGTGCTCCCATTGCCCCTTGTCCTGTCATTGGACATCAGAGAGAAGAACCTGGCTCCTTCCTCCTGACACTCGCCCTTTACAAATCTATAAACATGAATGAGGTCACCCCTCAGTCTCCTCTTCTCCAAGCTAAAGAGACCCAGCTCCCTCAGCTGCTCCTCACAAGGGAGATGCTCCACTCCCTCAGTCATCTTTGCGGCTCTGCACTGCACTCTTTCAAGCAATTCCCTGTCCTTCTTGAACTGAGGGGCCAGAACTGAACACAATATTCCAGATGTGGTCTCACCAGGGCAGAGTAGAGGGGAAGGAGAACCTCTCTGACCTACTCACCACCGTCCTTCTAATACACCCCAGGATGCCATTGGCCTTCTTGGCCACAAGGCCACAGTGCTGGCTCATGGTCATCCTGCTGTCCACCAGGACCCCAGGTCTCTTTCTGCTCTGCTGCTCCCCAAGAGGTCAGTCTCCAACCTATAGTGGCACATGGGATTTTTCTTTCCCAGATGCAACACTTTTGGCAATCAATCAGCTTGGAAAGAAGATATTGCTGGCTGCAGAAGCTTGTGAATCAAATATAAGATACAAAGCATAGGGTGGAAAAAGTGGAAGGAGAAGAGAGTACAGTACTTATTAGGATGGTGGTGAGAAAGTCTGCTTCTGGAGGGGCCCTGCCATGATTGTCATCAGGAGACCATTTATGTCAAGGAGTTAGTGATCCACAATAGTTAACCTGAGCACATCCAGTCCTGTTCTGTGCTGCACGTACAGAGTGTCCTTCGTACATGTGGTGTTCTGCACAATCCCTTGGCTGCACAATAAACTTGGCCGGCTCATCACAACTGCAGGCAGTTCCCTCTTGGCACCAGTGAAAACTACATCTGCATGACCTTACCTTCATCTAGCAGAGTATCAAGGAGTTCTCATGAGAACATCCTTTCTGTTTGATGGCATAAATGGTGAATGGAGTTGTTTTTCTGTGGCCAGAATGGAGGAACCACTCTCACAGACTGGATAAGCACAACATGTCATGGAAAAATCCATGCAGAATCCATTTGATCCTGCACAACAATGGCGTTCCCAGCATCTGAAGTAACATAAGAGTTACTTGCTATCTATATCCCTCTTTTTAGTCTCTCTTATTAAAGCCATTTTTCATCGGATCTTTCTTACCGAGACCCAGAAAGAACTCTGCAGCATCTCACTGAGACCCAGAAAGAACCCTACAGCATCTCACTTTCACATCCTTCCTGCTTGCCCTCATCTTCTCACTGGTGCTGAACAGACCTAAACCCAGCCTACAGTGGAGAAGGCCCCTTGGGTTTGCATCATCATGCCTAAATACTTTGATGGGACTGAAGGGATGATAAAGATTTGTCTCTGTATATGAGGTGGTAGGAAGAGAAAGGAGAATCTGTGAGGTACTGTGGTGAGGGGGTTCTGTGAACATGGACCAGGAGGCCATGCACAGGCAGAAAGAAAATCAGCTGTCAAAGGTTGTATTACATAGACTGGATATTGGGGTGTTAGTGACAGCCATGGTTACTGATCCAATGTTAGATACAGAGCTGGGATGTCAGCCCACAAGTTCTGTGCTATTATTTTTGTTAGCATCTGTCAGAGGGAGTGTGGGGAAATATTCCAGCATAAAGTCTTTTAACCTTTTGTCAGAGACAGAGAAAGAAGTGAACAAAGATAAAGCGTTTACAATGTGCATTATAGCATGTGGCTTTCATTTAACATTACCCCTTGTTCCTTTCTATTTAGCTGCTGAAAAAGGCATGTCTGGCAATCCTATAGACATTATTAAAGAGAGCAGGTGGAAGGCAAGAAGAAAAGGTCTGTTTAGATGTCTGGAGCTGCTGTTGTCAACACAGTCATCTGTTTTCCTTCAGACATGCACACAAAAGTGTAGAAAGACAGTACAGATAACCGGGGCTTTGCCTGTGGTGGTGACTTTAATTTGCAGTCTTACTACTGGAGGTGAAGAGCCATTCCATGTGACCAGTAGCTCTGCAAAGCAAGAGATCAGACTGCATTGCCTTCTCCTGAAACACTGCTTTTAACTTGCCTCCAGATCACAGCCTTAAAGCAGGGATGGAAAAGGTAAAATTACCATGGCTAAACCAAACCCTTGTGAATCAGAATTTAAAGAAGAGAATGTGCCATAAGCAGCAGGTGACAGCACT
Organism: Mesitornis unicolor; assembly: GCF_000695765.1. NCBI lineage: Eukaryota > Metazoa > Chordata > Aves > Mesitornithiformes > Mesitornithidae > Mesitornis > Mesitornis unicolor. The sequence continues at coordinate 21,161 of NW_010180391.1, read as the reverse complement.
GGAAGTCTAAGGATCCCTCACATAACCATGTTGAGAAATGAGAAAAATAACCTGATTTCTTCTTGCTGGTGGCCTGGAGGTGTGAAGAAAATCTGTGTAGGAAGGAAGGAATGGAAGTGGGTACAAGCTGCTTGCAGAAGTGTTTCCCATTTATATGTGAGTGAAGGCTCTGTTTTGTCAGCTGGTGGTAACCTTGAAAGTACGTGCAAGACGACAGTCTCAGCTCTTTGTGTCTGCTGAAACCTCTGAGTGCTGTTGAGCTGGAGCTAGGGCTTGCGAACATCTTATTAGATTCTGGGCTCCCAAAGATTAGGGGGAGGCTCCATTATAGCCTCTTTTAGATTATCTATTTCCCTTACAGGCTTGGCTATGTGATCTCTAAGCGAAGAGTTTTCAGGTGGCCTGGTGGTCTTTTCATGCATTTCAGCTCAAAACCCACCATATTCTCACATCAGCTTCTCCTCCCAGCTGTTCTGCTCAGTTACCGTTGCAATTCATTCCTTTATAGTGACATCCGTAACAACCCTTTTAGCACCGTTCCCTTAAACCTAAGCAGCTCCAGCTTTGGCCCAGATATCCTGCCTCTAGCTTTTGTTGATCCTCATAAAGAACTTTATGGAACAGGTTGAGCTGGAATTTTGTTGCTATGGGAAATATAAGGAGGCAGTTCTTTGCGGAGCAGGGGCCAAATGAAGCTTTTGAGAGCAACTTAAATTTCTGCACCACTCATCTCTGCAGTCCTTAATATTATTTGTTTGTTTCACAGAGGAAGTAAGAGCGGGTTTCATCTGTGTAAACTTATGAGTTAAGATGGAAATTAAGGGTGCTTATGAATCTGCAGCAGCCAGCCTAATGGTGGGCCGTACAATGAATCAAGCATGGAAAGCAGCTTGCTGTATGCAACCTTATTTTGCATTTGAATGCAAACTACCATCCTCTGATTGAAACGAGAAAGAAAAGCCTTTGTCAACCTGCTGGAGGTTACCAGCCTGCCTATCACAGGGGTGTTGTGGCAGAGAGAGGGAGCTGCTGTATCTGGGACTCTGGAAGTGGTCTCAGATAGGTTTGGACTCTGGGAGTCCCAGAGAGGAAGCAGGACCTAGGCGAGTAAAAGTCAAAGTGCTGCGTGGTAAGTTCAGGAAGAGAAGACCCTCAAGGAACAACACTCTTCTGCAAGTAGGTATATCCATGAAGAAGCTTTCTCTGTGACTGTTCTAGGAGTCAGACAACTCAAAACAGCATTCTCTGCTGCATGCAGGAGTGCTGGGACAGGTTATTTTTTAAGTCAGACAGCAATAATCATATAGGAGGTGCTCCTGTTATGAGTCTCAGTTAAGTCACTTTCTCTCCCAGGGCCCCACTTTCCTGTTCTATAAACGGAATAAACTGTCAGGTTCCTCTGTGAGGTGCTTTCAGCTTTAGCAGTATATGTCATATAAAATAGTGATTCTTAGTTGTTAGAGGCTTATTCAGGTAGTCGGAGAATGTTTCTCAAAATCTGCAGAATTAAATGCATTCTCAGAGTGAAACTCATGCATTGAATGTGGTGGGCTTTTCAGCAGCTCCTACATATTTTTCTTTTTTTTCCCCCTTAAGCACGCAGGTCTCTGTAACAATCTTTTATTTTTGTTATCAACCTTGAGCCTATTTTTAGCACTCTATATAGGCGTGCAGGCTCATGAATATCTGAAATGTCACATATAAATGGATGAGTTATTTTTCCCCATCATACTGATCACACAGCTGGTGGCAATCATTCCAGCTTCCAGCTAGCTACGGTCAGCATAGTTAAAAATTCTACCAGCGACGGGTTTATTAAAAAAAGAATCATGGCAACAGTCAGTTTTGCAGAGACTACAGATCATGAGATCTCCTGTGATTTTTTGTTTATTGGAGTGGAATCTTCGTGTCTATTAATTTCCCGCCTGTGCTATTTTCTGATAGCCTATCCCCAAATTTTTCAACTATCCTGATGTTTCTTTGCAGAATTAGCTTGCTAACTCTCCTAAATGAAAGACAAATAATCTGTGACAGACAAGAGGATCATAATTAGGACATGTTTAATAGGAGTATTCAATATTCACATCCATATGTGTTTTTTTATGTTTGTCCCTCCTTGCGGAATTAAATTCTCCATAGCTCCTGAAACACTCTTCAGCATGATACAGCGCAGCATAATAAGACTTACCAGATATAATTAAAAATCCACAAATCTGAAGTCTAGCTTGTTGCAGAAAGATTGCCTCCCACTTCTAGAGGCTTATTAAACACCCAGAACAGAAAGCTGTCTGTTGGCTAGTATAGCTTGCTGGGAGACAGCTCTAATCCTAAAACCATGGCTGCCTCAGACCAAGGCTCTTTAACCTGTCAAGGACTTAGCTGGCTTTGCTAAGATGTGGAGAGAGGAGCCACATCTGTGGGGAAGCCATGTGGCTTCCTTGATATGGAGCTGTATAAAAGTAATTTCATAGCTGGACCTGAAACATGCTATTACTATATGAATGCTGGGGAGAGAAGACCATGCTTTTGTCCCCAGCTCTGCTTAGTTCTTTTTCTTTTTCAATGTTTTTTCTTCTGCTTAGACAATGTGAACAGATGTGTTGATATTTTTAATAGCCTTTCTGGGAAAGCTCTGTCTGTCTGCTCGCTGAGCACTGAGAGATCATAGAGGCCACAATCTCAAGACCTTGGAAATTTGAGTTTGCTTTGAAGAGACTTTGAAGCTCTTTTCCCACAACAAAGAGCCTCACAGAAGGTTAAAAACACGGTTAAGTGAGAGATAAAAGAACACTTCGCTGCATCTTTTCTCCTCATGCTGTAGAGCTGGTTTCTTCTGGGTGACACACAGAAACTTCTTCTTCTCCCAAAGGTGCTTCTGTTCCCCAGTGTCCTGGGTTATGGCCAGATTTATTGAAATAGCCAAATCAGTGGGCGCTTCCTCTTATGAGAGTGCCCTGACTTGCCATTCAGGGCAGCATAAGTTGCAGGTGCTAAGGAAAACACCCTTTTGTGAGAGAAAAAAAAAATACGGGAAAGGGTGCACAGGCCAGAAACTACTTAACTTACAGGCTGGAAACTACTTATTATGGTCTGTGGTGTACTGTAAAATGAGACAAAATATAAGCTGATGTCTGTTCACTTAGTTTTCACTAGTGTCCTGTTTGATCTGCTGATAAATTTGCATCCTGAAAGAAGATGGCTGCAGGAATGACAAGATCTGGGTCTCCCCTGCGTGCTGCTTGAGGCTCAGACTTGAGATAACTTCTAGCAATAATGGCTCTGCTTTTCTCTTTCTGACCATTTGGCCAAAGATTCCTTTGCCCACACAAGTAGCTGAGGATTGGTGTAATCAAGCTAAGTACAGTTAGGGAAGAGAGGCAAAAACAGCTCCTGCAATGTCAACTGGATCGATAAGGTAATAGCATATTCGATATTGTTTGAGGATTTCTGATTCAGAGTGGGCTGGAAGGAGATAAGGGTTTTCATGACTTCTGGGGGAAGTTTGGTCACCCAGATTAAGTCACTGAGAAAACTGGTAAAACTGTGTCATGTAGTAGTACTGGGGGTCATATTGCGATCTGGAGTAGAGGGATCTTGGTATATATCCTGGCATGTTTGAAGAGGACAGCCTTTGGTGAGTTACTTTACCTCATGCACATCTACATCAACCTCTGATCCCAGATGCCAGCAATGCAAGCCACATATGTAGTGAAGCAACCCTCAGTCACACCAATCCCCTCAGCAGCTGGTTTTCAGTATACAAAACTGCTCCTGCCCCAGTGGCTGGAGGTTAAAGGCCTGTGTTACTCCAGTCGCTGGTACTGAGACCTCCACTCGCTCCAGCAGCCAACACCACAGGCCAGGGACACCCACACGTCGCTGGTACTGAGCCCTCCACTCGCTCCAGCAGCCAACACCACAGGCCAGGGACACCCACACCCCTGGTGTGACCCTAGCAGCTGACACCCAGTCCTCTCATGCCAGTCAGCTGGCACTGAGTCTCTGCAGCTCTCACACGCACTGGATAGGGAGTGAGGTTGCGCAGAAAGAGAGTTACAGACAGACGGGACAGACTGTGGTGGTCAGGCCAGGGCTCAGGCATACAAGTGTACTGACCTGCCACAGTTTGCAGGTGACCAGCCCTTTTTGGCCCCTTCTGTGTCTACTCCCCTCTTTGTTCCTGCCTGCCCCTTCTCCCTTATGAGTCCACACATGATATAAACATTCTTCGCTCCACTTCTTTCCTTATCAATTAGTGCAACTGAGCAGGTTTCTTTCAGGTCATTGTTAACACCAATTGATCAGGATTTCTGTCTGTAGCTATTAGTTCTCTTTCCTTTCCTGTCATCCCAATTCTGCAAAGTCCCTTGTCAGACACTCTTACGTGAAGGAGTAAACATTCTCACACTTCATATATTCTTTCAGGGTTGTGTAGCCATTGTCTCTAACAGAACTGTCAGACGAATGGAAAAATTCGGAAGCCACATGTTGTATTCCAGTTGTCAGGCAGGTTAAATTGTTGCTTAGTTTGCCTAGCTCCCAGATTTCCAGTCTTCCCAACTACCTGACCTCCCATCCAGATTGAGCTGTATTGGCAGAAATAGTAACAGAAGGACAAATGTTTTTTCAAAAAAACCCCAACCCTATATAGTTTTTTTTCACAAATGAAATCCTTAAACAAGTTCAATCTCACAGCAAATGTTGTTTATCTATATTTTCATTCCAATTCAGGATGGAATAAATTGGTATTTGAAAACTAAGTATTTTTGTAGAGGGTGAAAAGTGCATTTGCTAGCGTTCTTTTGGCCTTGATCTCCTTCATAGACAGTTGGAAAAGTGATACCTGCACTATGCAGAGCTACTTATTAAGGAATGAATTACTTTTTTCCTCTCCTCCATTTGGGAGGGCAAATGAGCCCTTATTCATTACAACATGTCTCTCTGTGGTTTCACTTTATGAAGAAATATTCAGTAGTTTTTCCTCAGAATTGTTTAAAACAACATGTCAAGACAACAGAAGAGATCAGACGAGAACTTGTAAAAAGCTTCTGAGCATATCATATGATGTGACCTGAAAAAGATTGAGTTAAACCACACCTTGGAATGAGCAAGGAGATAAATTTTTCATTTTCCATGAAGCCATTCCTCAATTTGAGGAGATATTTTACTGAAAATATTAATAGAAGCTGTGCAAAGAAGGACAATTTGGGGTTTGTCTTTGATAAGCACCTCCCTGAACTGCACATCAAAACACAGCAGTTGTCACAAAAATTGTAAGCATTTTTGTCAGTGACAAAATCTCACAGCTATCAGAATACTCAAGACTTTTCTGTGGAACCTCTCTGAAAATATGCAGGTGAAAATTATTCTAGAAAACAGCAAGCAGGAAGAAGAAAACTGGCTGTGTATTGTCATATGTGGCAGATTGATAACTGAAAGAGGGATAAGGATTGTAACTGAGCAACTTAATAAATTCAGCTAAATTAGATGAAAAATTGTTGTTAAATATTGTGATGCTTCTTATGCAGGAAAAATAATTATCCCTTCTTTATTCTTCAATTACCTATCAGAGTAATGATCAGGAACTCATTGTGAAAAGTGGGAGTTATCTTTTCAGCAGAAGAAATAGTCAGGGGGCTTCTATTATGCATATTAGTCTTTCTGTTCACAGAAACCTTCGAATGACTTAAGCAATACTTCAACAGCCCTGGGGCAAAGACTACTTCTTTGCTGTGGATGTCCCATAACTTGCATGGAATTCAGTTAATCAGTGGACACTTAAGACATATTTTTCCCTTTTCCCACTTCAGCATCTTTCTTTTCACTGTGTAACTGCAGTCTTCCTGCAGCTTTTATAGGGACACCCACTGGACAGCCTCTGGCAGGAATAGTGTTTCTAATTTGTGTATGATTAATCCTTGTTGAAGGAGATCTGTTGACAATGCCAGGCCTTCATAAAAGAAACATGAAGATGCTTTTTAAACTGATGCTTTTATGTCCAAACTTGGCTCTTATAAGCACAGTAACAGATGTCCACTCAGTCTCTTTGGAAAATGCTGTATTTTCTGTAACAAACAGACTGGCTGAGGTTGGAAGGTGGTGTCCCAAATCTGTGTTCTTCACCCAGTATGCAAAAGGCCATCAAGACACTGTGTTGAGATATTTGGGGTTTTTCCTAGTCTGCAGAGTAGAGTGCTGAGCATCTAACAACAGCCAGCACACCTTCCAAAAAAAACCACCAAGTAGGGTCTTATATACAAAACAGCAACAAAGAATACTTTACAACAGAATAACTGATTGGTTTCCTACATTTACATAACAGAGATTCCCCTGTGTGTGTTTAAATGCCTATCCAGCTCAGAATACTAAGGTGCTCCCATATTTATATGTAGTCTCCTCCTAGGGGTGTGCTTTTCAGTATTACAATCATCTAAGGTACATAGAGGTTATACCTTCATCCTATCAGCTACCACCATGTTACCATTTAATCTTACGTCCTGCTGTCAATACTGCTTTTGTACAATTGCTATTATAGACCCTGCTTTTAGACAATGGTCAGTTATAAGGTAGGATTTGATTACCCCTGGTTCTGGGGACTTTCCATTCTCATTGCCATGGTTTCAAGTTAGATCACTAGGGTTGTAAAATTTTGCAGATCTTTATACTTTCTACATCAAAAAGACCACTGAAAGTCATCTTGTCCAACCTCCCTACTCAAGCAGGACCATCTAGAGCCAATTGCCCAGATCGATGTCCAGGCAGCTTTTGAAGATCTCCAAAGAAGGAGACTCCACCCCTCTTTGGGCAACCTGTGTCAGTGCTTGGTCACCCTCACAGTAAAAAAGTGTTTCCTGATGTTCAGGAAGAACCTCCTATGTTTCAGTCTGTTCACATTGCCTCTCATCCCATCACTGGGTACCACTGAAAAGAGACTGGTTCCATCTTTTTTGCAATCTCCCTTCTTGTCTTCTGATTGTTGACATCAATCACGATGAGATTGACTGACATTGATTATACCCACCCTGTGCCTTCTTTTCTCCAGGCTGAACAGTCCCAGTGATCTTGGCTTTTCCTCATATGAAAGATTCTTCATTTCTTTAACCATCTTCATAGCTCTTTGCTTGACTTTCTCCAGTATGTCCATATCTCCTTTGTACTGGGGAGCCCAGAGCTGGACCCAGCACTCCAGGTGTGGCCTCACCAGTGCTGAGGAGAGGGGAAGGTTCCCCTCCCTCATTCTGCAAGCAACGGTTCCCCTGATGCAGCCCACGACACTTCTAGCCTTCTTTGGTGCAAGAGCATATTGCTGGCTTATGTTCAACCCTGTGTCCACCAGGATCGCCAGGTCCTTTTCTACCAAGCTGCTTTCCAGCTGGGCAGTCTCTAGCACTTACTGGTACACAGGGTTGTTTCTCTCCTTGCTGCAGGACTTTGCACTTCTGCAGTGGGGATGTGTGTGCACCCATGAGCGCAATTGCCTTGTGAACTCACAGAGTATAGTGAGAACTCAAATGACGAGGCTTTAGTTTAGGAAAACACAGAGGACCTGTGTCCAAACATTTGGAATCAACCAAGGTCTCAGGGAAGAAGTCAGCTTTTAAACATTCATGGACTAGGTGTTCCCTTGCCCTGTAGAGACAAACTGCTTCTTTCCAGCACTCACAGTTTAATACATAGCTTGTGGAAAATACAGACTTTAAAAATACTTGTTAGCAGACACTTTTCTCCAGCACAATCCATGTGCATTTTGAATGATCATTTTGTCCTGATTTGTCTTCTTCAGGCATAGCTACAATGACCAGTGTAATAAAAATGTTGTCTCTTGGTCTCTGCATTCTCATTTATCTCTCTCTGTTTATCTCAAAATAGTGCAGACCTTCACAATGGACCTGGACGGCATTTCACCAATCAAAAAAATGGCTTCTTCCTTCTGCAAATAATTTTTTCTCTGAGCTTTTTCTTTTTTTTTTTTATTTCTCTTGTGAGCAGCAGAATGGAAACTGAAGAAAGGAGCAACAAAATTCCTGAAAAAGAAAAATGCCACTGCTGCTCAAAGTCCCAGATCAAAATACTAATGAAATTTCTGAAATACTTCACTGAAGAAATTGTTTATATTTACCTGAAATACTTCACTGAAGAAATTGTTTACATTTACCATAGGGCTTTCAGTACAGAAGGAGCAGTGACAAGTAGATGGGAATCTCTGTATGGCACACCACACAGCAGGTCCTCTTCACACCTGACACACTTCGAGCGGTACCCATTCTTCTTCTCTCTCTGTCCCTCTCATTTGTATGTAGCAGTTTTTTTCTTCCTGTGGTTTTTTTTGTCCAGATCATGTTTTAGAACTTCCAAATCCATCTACTTCTTTGCTTCTAGCCACTGACCTATTGAGTGCTATCACTGTGCCATGTAATGTGAACGTCATTATGATCTCCAGTAGTTGACTGGCACTGGACCAGTTCAATCCGCTGTTGAATTGATTATATTAAAATGCAACTGATACAGAGAAATGCTTTTACATTCCCAAATAATTCCTACTTGTGTGGAATATCTCTGGTCCTGGTGTTTCTGGAACAGCTTCTGTCAGCTTACCCAGAACATTCCTTCGTGTTAGATTTCTACCTTTTTAATGACATTTAGTTTTGGTTTTAAGAATTTTTCTAGACATTCCAGTTTTTCTGCCTTTCATTTTAATGGGATTACTGAGAATAACAGGACCTGGTGTCATTGTGCCCTATGTTTGTGAGCACTTAAGAGTGTCCTGAGGGATTTCCTTTATGTAAATGACAATCTTTTCTTCAATTGGCTTTTATTGCTCAATTTTTCCCTGATGAGATGACCTTTTTTTTTTTACTGCTTTGGGATACATTTTAGGAATTTTCTCTAAAAGTTAGCAAACTGACCTGATAAAAAATAACAGATTAATGATTCTGTGGCTATTTCAAAAAGATGGAAGAAAAATCTAGAGTGACTCTAATCGAACAGATGTTTTCTTTTCTAAATGGGAACCCAGATCCATTTAACTTGTCTGTTTTGCACATATTTTTTATGTTACATAAAAAAAAATTGAACTATGTAAGCCTTTCTCTAAAGCACTATTTCTCCTATTAATTGAAGATAGGTCAAAAATGTCATTTGCAAATGAAGGGTGTCTTTCTCTTGCACAAAAAAACCTCCAGAAGAACATTTTTATTGAATGAAAGCAAAGAATAACTTAGAAAACAGTAACAGAGGCAGTTTGACACATTAAAAAAAATCTTTATTTTTGACACAAAAGCATTTGTTAAATGTTCTTTTTTATTCATAATCACATTCTCTGTTCATTCATTATGCTTTGCCTAGTTCTAGTTACATTCTGTCCTGTATCCATTTCTCATATACAGTGGTCTCTTTCTGCTAACATGTGCAGATTCACAAAATATTCTTTAATTGTATGAAGGTACTTTTCCATGTCTACACTATGCAGTGTGGTTTTCCCCTCAGGTTTTCACATATTTGCAGTAGCCAGTGAGTTAGAGAGCCCTTCTTTGGACATTGCGGCACAGTGAAATTGATGGAGAGCGCTGATGTGGTTTCATGCATTTATCCTAAGTCCAGAGGGACAAAGTATCTCCTTTCCTACTTGTAGTCTGTCCAGTAGTGGTCCATCCAGAATTGAGCCCTCTGTAGAGGGAAGAAAGTGCTGTGAGATGAGCTGGGTAAAGCACCAGCCTCTCAGTCTAAGAAGAGAGAGTAAAGCTGCTGGGGAGACTCCAGTCAGTGATCACTTCTCAAGGGAGGAGAAAACTAGAAAACTGAATGAGCTAAGGATCTGATTTTTTGCTGAACAGTGCTAGGGACCCTTTAGGCTGTGTGGGCTGGGGAGGGTCCTTAGTTGGGCTTAGACTGGATTTCAGGAAGAGGTGGGTCAGAAAATGGATACCATGAAATGGTATGGGGAACCAGTCTGTGTGGGAGCTTCAATCTTTCACGTGTGGATTAGGCATCAATGGGCGGTTCTCATGTTGCATCCTGGGACAAAAGCTTCATGTCATCTAACAGGGAAAATTGGTGAAATCATTGTAACCTTAAGCACACTGCCTATGTAATTTCTACTGTCATGTGTTTATGCATGGTTTGGCTTCCTGTCCTTCTTACCACAGGGAGGTATTTCACTGACACTGTATCTTTCCTGTCGAGAAGGACCAAAAGTGTCTATTTGTAACCAAAGAGGCTACTGCAGTCCAAGGTCCACCTTCAATGATTTTGCTTGCAAATATTAATAGGAACCCCTCAAGTCGCAGGGCAGTGAAGAGCCTGGAAAGAATGTTACCACACAGGCCACTTCCATCCTCCCATTAAATTAAAGGTGTTCACCACTGTCTGCTGATGGGGCGGTCTTTTCCCATCACTGGAGAGCAGTTTCTCTGTTCTTTGCAGAAGATGATGACCACTGTGGCTCAACAGGCCCTTCAATTAGATGTTTAAAGCCTTTCTTGCAACCTTAGTGTTCCTGAAAGAGCTTGGTTCCAACCCACTACCAGCGTGGTGAATGTCTTAGGTATATGTGCTTGCCTACAGGTACCCAGAGATAATTTGATCCCACATCTCTCAGACTCCTGTTTTGAGATTATGTCTCTCTAGAAAGGGACCTTAAGTAGGTAATTTGGAGAAGGCACCTGAACCAATAGAATCTTCACCTTGAGATATCTATAGCCAGCTACTATGCAAAGAGCACCAGTATCTCTTTCTGATTCATGGAATAGGTTGAGCACTTGCTTTCATCTAAAATGACTGCCTCTACACTTCGCCATGGTGTTATCACAGAATAATATAGCTTATATCCCCATTTGCTACTAGTAATTGCCGAGTCAATGGAGTAATTGCTCACAGATGTTCTCTGCATCTGCAAAGAGAAAAAAAACCCCAACAAAGCCATGTCCCAGGATCTCCAGGTCCCCCTCTGAGACATATTTCACCCACTTTAGTTAGGCAAATGAGTCAGGAATAACTATGGTTTCAAGTTGTTTGAAAGGGAGGGGCTTCTATATTTATCTTCACAAGGAGCACATAGTTTCTGAAGACCTCACAGAGCTATGAAGGACTATTAAGAAGACAAGAGACCAGAATGTATCACAATTTCATGGCAGCTGGAAATTCAAATTAATTAAAAGAACTTGGCAACATCATTCCAATGCACAACAGTGTTTGCAATGGTGGTTGTTCCCAATGATGGCCATTCCCAATGGTAACTGTTCCATATTGCTGGTCACGTGGCACACAAGGAGTAGTGTTTTGCAGTGGTCTTAGTAGGTCAAGGCAGGGAGGCAGAGAGGAAGAAAGGGATGCAGACGGTAAGCCTACATGTACAGGGTCTGGAAAAATTTCTTGGTTTGAAACTTGGAACCTAAAGTTATCCTTATGCTAGCTGCAAGGCTAAAATAATAAATTACATTAAATATGTGTCCAAAGAAGCCTAATCTAGGGAAGAAGTCTTGCCAAGTCTTCTGTCACTGGATTGCTACATGACTTCTGCTGGAAGCGCATAGGGGGCACAATATCTTCTAATGTCTCTTAAATCCTGTTTGCAGACATGAAATAATCCAGAGAATATTTCATTTTTCCCAAAGTATAGTGTTCCATGTTGGACACAATACTGCAGCTGAAAATCCTCCCTCCAGAGTGTATATTCAATATTCTTATTAACACATCCCAAGGTGCAGTAGCATCCTGATGCTGTTTATGAGCTAGTTTCACTCTGAAAACCCGTAACGCTGTACTAGCCATCCGGCTACCTTTTTTTGTAATGACACATTTGACTTTTTCCCCTCAAAATGTATAATTTGTCTCTGTGACATTTCATGTTGCTGACCTGAGGCCATCATTCCAATTTTTAAAGATAGTTTTGAATTCTGATCCAGCCCTCCTGAGTATCCCTTTCAGTCTGGTGACATCAGCAAATGCTGCAAGTGCACTTTACTCTCCCTCTTCCTGGTCATTAATGAAAAAAACCCTGAATAATACAAGGCACAGGACAGACCCCCATGGGAACCAATTTACATCTCTCACCACAAATGACAGTGAATAATCAATAACTATTCTGACTATCTCCTAAAAAAGAAGACGGACCACCATCCAGCCAGCTTTCTATTCCTGAGATATATCACCAGAGACATAGGTTCACTGTTTGCTCATGAGGAAGATACGTGCAGGTTTACTGAAACTGATACATATTGCACCCAGTGAGTACCCTTACAAGCAAGGCCAGCTGCTTGACCCTTGACAAACATCTACTTCCTGTCCTTGTCTTCTTTTCCTCCACAGTGAGCTTCCTTTAGTCCCAAATTCTGTGGTTCCTGGGGCTAAAGTTAGAGGAATTGCCTTTTTCCTTTTTACAAAAGTAAATGTATGATTGCCCTGCACTATCATGGGGTGTCACCTTTCCTCTACCAGTTCTCAGAAACAGTAATCTTGAAGATTACTTTAGCTGTGTCCTTCAACACTCAAGGATGAGTTTCTTAAGACTTGGCCAAATTTCCCAGTATCTTCGTCCTGGTTTTTTTCACTTACTATAGCCAGTGTTTTTCTTGCCTTAAAATATAGACTGGTCATAATTTTATGAAGATTAGAGGGAGGACAAAAAAGTAGAATGTTTGTATCACCCAGTTTTTGCTCTCTTTTCCCATGAAGTTACAGACTTAGGCTTTAGTTTGAACAGTTCTGTTCTACTTGAAGAATGTTTTCTCATTGCTTGTTCAGGTATCTCGATCCTATTCCTCCCTTTTTGTATCCTGGTATTGTAATTTTTTAAGCCTACAGGGTAACATTTGGAGTATATGTTTGCACTTTTCTCCATAGGTGTGAGGATTTCTATCTGTGGAAAGGAAAACTTCACTACTCTTGATGATGGGATACCAATAATAATGCAGATGTCATGCTATATAATGCCAAATTGTGAGGAACTGATGGGGTAAATGCTAAGTATGGTTGGTGAAGTCATAATGGAGTGTCCTGCAGGCTAATAGAACAGATCTTGAGAGAAAAGACTAGAACATACCCTCACTATTTTGCATTTGCTTCGTGTGCCGGCATGACTTCCTTCTCCCTGATTAGGATGAAGTCTAGTATAATCAGAAACAACAGAACTTGGGGAATTTGGAAAAGACACTTGCTGTTCTGATATTGTTTCTCTTCCAGCATCATGTTTCTAGGCTACAAACTCAAGTTCAGCCCGTTCACTAGAAATAATCACATGTTGTGGCTCTCTAAAGACAGCTGAGTATCTTAAATGGCTTAATGGCATAAAGGCTTTATATGTCTTTCTGAATGATGATGTTTGAAGCTAATACATATTGCAGGCTGTGGAACTTCAAGCATAAATTGTTAAGAAGAGCAACTGGAAGCAGTTTAGGGCTGTGACATTGATAGACAAGTAATATCTGCAGTTTGTGGGATGAATTAAAGCCAATGAAAGACTAATCTTGTTGATGGTTCAATGTTAAAATGTGAACACCCACACAATGAAAGTGCAGACAGCTTGTAACTCTTGTATGAGAGGACTGGCATTAATTGCAAGGCTAAGCTGGAGAAACAGTCTAAGATATCTACTTTTTTTTCTTACTGCATGATTACTCATTACACATATTACTGGATGAGGAATACATTTCCATTGGCTTGGTATCCAGTGGGCAAAGGTGTGAGTGATACTACCTAGCTGCTGCAGTGCTAATTGCATTTCCCAGCTGCCGTTAGGTCTGTGGATGCTACAGGTCCATCAAACACTAGAAAACTGCTTTTTTTTCTTAGTGCAGGTGACTGACATGGCTTCCTGTGCAACGTGCTTCCTTGTTTGGGAATGCTGACCTAAGGGCCTTGCTCAGAATATATCATGTTGTTGAGCAGGAA
>NW_010180391.1:6130-7193 GCF_000695765.1 Mesitornis unicolor | reverse complement strand
GATCATGTCTCCTCGTCAGCAGAGTTGGTAAATTGACCCTTTCTTTTCTTGGGGATAAATATGAGGATTAGCCCAGATGGCTCCCCTGTGGATTTTTATTGAGACTGTAGGCATCAGACATCTGTGTTGAGTAGGCAATAGGCAGAAGATGTGTGTATATGGTTAGCTGCCTGTTGTGGTGTGGTTTAGTTGATTTAAACATGTTTGGACATATTATTTGTTTTTACTGTAAGAAACTGCTTGCCTAAAGAATTAATTTCTTTACAGACAAGATGAGAAACCAGTTATAACTGACACTCCAGTAACAGTCAGGAGTTAGTTCAGTAGTAAGTGTAACTGATCTGCATTACTACAGAGACTACTACATTTTGCATTCTCCTACAATGCTTTTTGCTGTAGAGTAATATTATGTACAGCGTGTCTTTTGCTGTCATTGCAATTTGCTATTTGCTTATTAAAAATACTCTCGAGTATGATTTTGAAGAGCCCCATCCCTGTCTGACAGCATTGTTTTGAACTTGAAGCCAACTCCTGCTTGTTTAAAGGGATGTGGATTGTGTGCACAGGAATGCTGAGTCAGAGGCAAGATGGAAATCCATTGAGCCTTGCCTCAGATTTCTGTGTAAAGCTTCATGTCTCATCTTCCAGAAGTTCCTCTCCACTGGAATAGGCAGTCTTCAGTCCTGGGGAGTCCCTCTATTTCCTCCAGCATGTCTCACCCCTGGCAGCTGGTGAATCTTTCAGCAAGTTTCAGATTAACTGGTTTTAGTCTGGAGGGTAGGATGAAGAATTACTGCCTGGCTCTTCCTGCTCAGTGGATAGACACCTTCTTTTGACCCTTCTACCAAACAAATAGGCAACCTGAGTCTCTGGGCCTGACTTTGTCTTTGGGTAGTTGTGATTTTTCTGCAGTTGTTCAGGGCGACACCAAGGACAGAGTGAAGCAAGAGTGAGGAAAGATTGTTTTTCATGCTTGCTGCCAACAAGACTCTCTTCTTCCTTCATTCTACAGCCCTGAAGAGTTAGTTTCATCCCCTTTCTTCTCCTTTCTCCTCCCCCCCCC
>NW_010180391.1:0-6119 GCF_000695765.1 Mesitornis unicolor | reverse complement strand
TTTTCCTTTCTCCTCATTTTCTTCCATCAAGACCTTAGATATCACCAATAATTTATTGCAAAGTAACTGCAGTCCCCTTCAATCCAAAGTAATTGGATGGGACAGCGCCAAGAAGGAGAAACAGTTCTTGATGATAGTATTGTAACAGAGGAAAAAATAAGTTATTCTGAAAATGTTCCTCTTTCACTGTGTTTCTTCATAATAACTCTGAAGACAATCTTTATCCCAGGTTCCCCAAGGAGAAATTTACCAAATATGCTTTAACAGGAAGAGAAGAAATTGAGAAGTGTATTTCAGAATTATAGAGGGTCATGTCTTGCAGATTAGGTCCACGTGGGACTATTAGAATGTGTTTAGCATCAAACTAGAGGTGAGGTGTTGTTATTACTGGTGAAAAATATGTCCTATTGGAAGCAAATTGCAGTTTCCAAGGAAGAAAAACATCTTCATGAATTTGCATTTAATTGACAAATATTGTTGTTTAGAAAAGAAAAATAAGAGAAAGTATAAGTATACTTGAAACAGTGTTTTGAATTTTTGGAAGTTTTCTGAAGTTTGGCTTTAATGTAAAAAACATCGCAAAATAAAACAAAGCATTGAAGCTGTTTATTTCTTAGTCAGACTCCCTGCACATCAAAACCATACCATCTTTTGCCATAAACAGTAGAAAAATTAAGGGCAGTGGAATAGTGCTGCAGTTCTATGCTATTTGCTTCTGCAACTCAATGAAAACAATGAGAAGGGAGATTTGCACATCTCTGACTGAGTGCATTACACCATCATATGCAGACATCCAGCCCCTCCTGCTTCTGTATGCTTTACCTTTCACAGCAAAGAGGTTGCCTCTTCATACACAGTTTGACACAGAGTTCAGATTATACTGGAATACTTATGTTTAGCACTAGGAAGGCACTTCAGAGCACTGATATGGCTAGGGAGGGTTTCTGATGCATGGTGAGCAGAGAACATGATGTTAGAGATGTTTTCTGTGAAGGAAGGTGAAATGCTAGGACTCTGAGGACAGCTTTGGACAGTGACAAAGGAAATCACAGAAATAAAGACCTGCGGAAGGGCTTGAAATACCAAGTTCTGAGGAGAACGAGGCTAGAAGAATCAGCATTTCCCAAGGAATGTGTTGACCTAGTCATAAAAACTTCATTAATTTTACAGCTGTTCATTTATTAGCCCTAATGAAATGCATCTGTAAAAAAGTAAAATTAAAAGGGAGTTTGGGGATATCCTTAGGAAGATATTAACGAGAAGGTAATTAAACCATCTCAGACTCAATGCTGTGCTTCAGCTAACACATAGAAAAGAAATAGCTTCACATATTTGCCATGAAAACGACACAAAGTGTCAGCATTTTTGAGATGGAAGAATTTGAAAATTTGAGACAATTTAGGAATTCAGTTTTGTAGCAGCAGTGGTTATATTTCCTAATGATAATTAGTTTTGAATGAAAAACTGGGTTTTTTATGGCAAACATTTTCTTTTGGCAACTTCAGAAATTTTGTCTACCTTTGCTTGGGGAAGAAATATGTCATCGAAAAATTCCTGGCCAGGCATAGTTGACTATATAGTGAGACTGGTTTCTTCTTCTCTTGCATAATATTAAGTTAAAATGTTATTAATGTAAATGTATCTTTTGAACACTGTGCTTCTCCTGCTGATAGCATAAATCACCAGGATTCCCATGTCTCTCAAAGTAGCAGGAACAGTGGAAATGAGAGGTCAATTGGGTAGCATTTTAGTGTAACCACATCAAGACATAGCAGAGAGGCCTGTTTTCCAGCCAGAAGAGTTGATCCAAGAGAGTGAACAGTTGGCACATCTTTAATCAGGTATGATGCACAATCCAGACCATATAAAGAGGTTGGGATATGTTGCATATGCAGTTGAACCTTGCTATCTGATTGTAAGACTAATGGATAAACAGCCATAAACCACCAATTTTAAGCTCGATGCTGGTGGCAAGAGTAGGAAATAACTGATCGCAGCTCTTCAACTTATTTTCTGTAAGTGTGTAAAACATAAGGTCTGAAAACTAACTTGGAGCAGGCTGACCCCACAGTAAAGCGTGCTGTGAATCACAGAATCACAGACTATGAGGAGTTGGAAGGGACCTCGAAAGCTCATCCAGTCCAACCCCCCTGCCAGAGCAGGATCACCTAGACTGGGTCACACAGGAAGGCGTCCAGGCAGATTTTGAATGTCTCCAGAGAAGGAGACTCCACAACCTCTCTGGGCAGCCGGGTCCAGTGCTCTGTAGCCCTCAGAGTACAAAAGTTTTTCCTCATGTTCAGATTGAACCTCCTATGCTCCAGCTTGCTCCCATTGCCCCTTGTCCTGTCATTGGCTGTCACTGAGAAGAGCCTGGCTCCTTCTTCCTGACACTCGCCCTTTACAAATCTATAAACATGAATGAGGTCACCCCTCAGTCTCCTCTTCTCCAAGCTAAAGAGAACCAGCTCCCTCAGCCGGTCCTCATAAGGGAGATGTTCCACTCCCTCAGTCATCTTTGTGGCTCTGCACTGGACTCTTTCAAGCAATTCCCTGTCCTTCTTGAACTGAGGGGCCCAGAACTGGACGCAATATTCCAGATGTGGTCTCATCAGGGCAGAGTAGAGGGGAAGGAGAACCTCTCTGACCTACTGACCACCCCCCTCCTGATACACCCCAGGATGCCATTGGCCTTCTTGGCCATAAGGGCACATTGCTGGCCCATGGTCATCCTGCTAGTTATGTATTGTGTATCAGAACAGCTGGAACACTTTTCAAAAAATGACAAATTGTTCTCCTTTCTCTCATATCACTACTGCTGTCTTCTCCCACATGGGAGGCGGCCGGCTCTGGCTTTAGACCACTTGCCTTAAGAGAATTTGTGAGGACCATTTCTGTTTTGTTTTTGTTGTTGTTACAGAATTCTGCTGTTAACTTTCCCTGTTAATGGAACTGCCTGAAAGAAGAAGAGTGGTTTCTTCTCAACAGTAAAGAATTAAATACTGAGCTGTTTTTTAAAAAATTTTCTTGATGAAATTAGTATTTTTTCCCTGTCAGTTTCCAGAGGGAAATTTCATTTTGCTTCAGCTTATGGGAAAAAGGAAACTTCTGACTGGCAAGTTTCCTCATTAAAGAGGACGCAGCAAACTCTCAATTGGCATGAAATATTTACCAAAATAAAGCTGAAATATTTACCAAAGGAAAAAGAACACTTTTGATGCTGTTACTGAAATACTGCAACAAGCACATTCCGTTTTCTTGTTCTTTCATCTTGTCAGATAACTCAGAAGGGAATGAGAAGTATTGTGAAAGAATTCTCACTGCATCTGCTAAGCCTCTTTCTACTTACTCTCAAATCCAGAAGATTCTTTCATTCCAAAGTCAGCAATTTTAATGAGTTCAGAGCATTTCAAAGATATTGCTATTTCTGGGATAAATCTGTGAAAATGAAAGGACATACACTGGGGTTTATTTTGCTGAGCTAAACCAAACTACCTGTGGTGTTTAAACAACCAGTAATGCAAGTACTCATCAATCTTGCATCTGAGCTTTTGAAAGAGAGTAGGCTCTGGTTTATTTCATCAGAGTGAGTTCTGAGGACAATATCCATCTTCTGAAAAGATGACTGCACCTGTAGATGCTACAGGAGAGTTCAGTGAATAATATCTGGGCACCTGCAGTTCATAATGTAGTTGTTTGACTTGCCCCAACCTCACATAGGTGGTCTGAAGGAGATCTGAAAGCTATTCCGAGCAATTTGCCATTGCCACAGTGTGACTTCTCTTGTCCCCAAGTTCAAGCTTCATTTAGGAAGGCACGTGTGGTTGTACAGTGCTTAAGTATCTGGAGAGAACCCTCCAAAGCCTTGCTCATTGTGCTTGGTACTGCACATAGCACGTGTCCTACTGGAGTCTGGGAGATGGCTTATCCAGATGCCTTTGATGTTTCAGATTTATAAGATCCAGGAGTATCCCACACAGGAAACAGAAGACAAATACCTGTGGCTTCTTCTTGCCTGCGTGAAAATTAATGCCTAGAATGATGTCATTCATCATGGGCTCACCAAATCCATCTTCTTCCACTCTGGATTTGGAAAATGAAAATAGGCTACCCAGGAGTGAAGGAGTTTTTTCTCCAAGCCACCAGTCCTTGGTCACAGTTCGGCTTTAAGCAGAAGCCTCTGCAAGCAGGAAGCCTCAACTGTAGCAGTGGGAGATGTGGCATAACTTTGAATTGAGGAGCAGACATCCCACTTGGTCTCCAGTGCCCTTGTTGGGCATTTCAGGATCCCTGAGATGTTTATCATCCAGCGCAGCTGGGATTTACAAGGATGAATATCTGATGGAGTCTTTCTATGTGAGCTAATGTGATTAATTCATTTGGTTCCCTATTAAGCCTGACACAGGCCCTCTGAGACCAACGCCTTAAAGTTCCTTCCTGTGAAATTCTGTGATGGGGAGTCACTGGAGAACCTAGCAAGAACAGGTGGGGACAGCAGTTTCTTATTTTCAGCTATGTTTCCATAATATTTTTGTTTAACATTATGTTGCTATTGTAGATTGTTTCTTTTTGTGTATTAATTTTAAGAAATAGATGGCAAGCTTAATCTGGTGAGCACTTTCAGAAGCCTCATATCTGAACAGTTCCAGGTTAGAAAGGGAAGTTGAAGAAAATACTTGGGTTTGAAGAAAAAGGTACCCATCCTGATTATTGTCACAACACTTGCTGGACGGTGACAGACTGACACCTGTACATACCCTCGTAAACAATAACATTGCGAACAGGAAGGTGTCAGACATGGAAATTATTAAAGCCTAAAAGCCTGTCAGAGATCTGACTCCAGAACCCACAGTGTCTGGTGCTGTGCTCACACTCTGCTGTCAGCCCGGTGCTCGGGGCAAGCCAGCGTGGGTGTCAGCAGCAACATGACCAGATGTGTTCCCTTCTCCTGAAAGACTGATGAGAAGTTGACTAGGAGCTGTTTGTGCTGAATGTCCTTCCTACACAGCTCGAGAAAGTCTGTGCTTCAGCCAGCACTGTGGAAAGGAGCTGGGGAACTGTCTGTACTCACAACACTTTTCTAAGATGTCTGCTGTGGGACTGTGCTCCCAAATAAATCATAGCTGCAGTGCCCAGATCAGTTCACGCAGGCCTAAACGAATTTCAGCCCAAGGTCAGTGGTTTTTCTGTTTCCGTGAGAACTTTCAGTTAGCTTGACAGGTTGAGCTAACAGATCACCACAAATAAACAGTATCTGGACAAAATCCTCTCAAGTTCCCCTTTTGCGCAGTTAACAATGCCTTACACCAACTGTTTTGGTTTGGTTTGATTTGATTTGTGTTGTTTTGTTTGCAATTTCATAAAAATATTCTGTTTTCCTTAATTTATCAAGGACTCCATCTTAATGTTTCCAGAGAAGACAGAAGTTAATGATTGCTCAAGGAAGGGATCTGCCTTCTGCTGCAACTCTACTTTCCTGCAGTGAAAGATGAGGGCAAGCCACAATGATACTTATGTGAAAAAAATGCTGTCAGCAAGTAATCTTGCTACTGAGTATAGCCTTACACTTCAGTGCCTCTGCTGGGTCTGTCTCGGGCACATGTAATGCTGTAAAGGTCAAAGGATTAATTACATACTGTAGAAGATGTACTAAGCAATGGATTTCCCATGAGTGTTTTCTAAGTACCAATTATTATAAAAGCTGGTATTTTAAAATTTCTTGTGCAGTTTTATTTTCCGTGCAGTGGTCATTCTGCCTGCTCCGTACCACTACTGAAATCACATGCAAAAACTGCACTTTTGCATCAGGCTTTGGTTGTGATGTTGTTCATCCTTGTCCTTGTCAAAAAGACACCAAATTAATGAATGGGAATGAAGAATGGCAGCAGCAGGACCAGAGACCTCTGCATGAAAAGGAAGGAACTTCAGCTTCCTAAAGAAACTAGCCTGGTTAGTAGCCAGTGCTAAACTGAGGCTAAGGAAACTATTTTACCTAGCTGCCAGCTGGGAAGGTTCATGCTCTGTACTCCTGCCTATAGCATTATTCTGTGTGGGTTGAATACCGTGGAAAATTAAGTGGGGAAAAGTATACAACTTCACAGAATCACAGAATCACAGAA
>NW_010180390.1:25871-29527 GCF_000695765.1 Mesitornis unicolor | reverse complement strand
CAGCGGCAGCGGCACCGGCACAAGCTGGGCCGTGCTGTCCGTACGCAAGGAGTTGGACATCACGCAGGAAGAAATGTCAGCCTGCGGAGAGCCAGATTATAGAAATGGGATGAAGCCAAATCCATACGTTCAGGGATGAATAATCGCAGTTTGTTACAAAATGGGGCATCGTCAATTTGAAAAAGAGTGAGAAGGAAGGATCCAGGCTATGAGCTGCCGCTTTGATGCAGCTGCGAAAAAAGAAAATGTGATGCTAGGTATTTCCGGTAGAGATACTGTAAGGGTGACAGAGCACTGGAACAGGCTGCTCAGAGAGGTTGTGGAGTCTCCTTCTCTGGAGACATTCAAGACCCGTCTGGACGCGTTCCTGTGTGACCTAGTCTAAGTGATTCTGCTCCGGCAGGGGGGTTGGACTGGATGATCTTTCGAGGTCCCTTCTAATTCCTAATATTCTGTGATTCTGAGATCCCACAGTAGAAGTACGTTGAGGAGACCGTAGCTGAGGTGTTATGCGCAGTTCTGGTTCAGTCCTGCAATTCTGGTCACTCACATTCAAATACAGGTGGACTGGGACTAACATACCTGCTGAGAAGACTTAAAAGGGAGATAAGGAATATGGACAACCTGTAAACCTTTGCAAAACAAACACTCAGATATGATCACTTTGCATAAGTACCTTAGGCGACTTAAGCCCGAGAAGGGACAAGAACTATGTAAAGCTAAATTTGAAGTGTTTGCACAAAGGCAATCAAGGTGTAAATTAGTCACAAATATATTTTGGTTGGAAATCTGGAAGTTTGAGGTTTTTTCCTGTAGGGAGTGGTAGCCTGCAACAGCCTTTCTATGGAAGTAGGTGAGGAAGAATACTGAATACTTAGCTAGCTAGAGCGCTAGCAGTTCATGACAGAAATTATATCTGCAGTAGCAGGGGAACCGGATTTGAGCAGGATGCCCTTTCTGATCTGCTTTTCTCAAATGGGCCAGGAGTGTCTAGATACCACAGTGATAAATCATGCAAATAAGTAAATATAGAAATAACAACACTATTTCTAATGTACTTATCCAGGGATCTCCAGTGGCCATGTAGACGTGAATGCCAGGTACCTATGGCTCAGGGGAAAGCCAGGCAAGTATATTTAGCTTTGTGTGGCGCTGAGGAAGTGCAGAGAGACCGAGGATCTGGCATGAGCCCATTGCAAGGGTTTCCTTTTCAGTGACTACAAAGCTCTGTTGGGCTGAACTGGCAGCACACAGAAGCTCTGGAGTGCAAAGGCCCTAGAAAGCTTTCCTAGAGCAACAAGTGAGAGCTACACCTGCCTGCTTTAAGAACCATCCCTTGCTTTAGACTGGATGAAAGCCCAGTCAAAGTTTCACAGAATCACAGAATCACAGAACGTTAGGGATTGGAAGGGACCTCAAAAGATCATCTAGTCCAATCCCCCTGCCGGAGCAGGAACACCTAGATGAGGTTACACAGGAAGGCGTCCAGGCGGGTTTTGAATGTCTGCAGAGAAGGAGACTCCACAGCCTCTCTGGGCAGCCTGTTCCAGTGCTCTGTCACCCTCACTGAGAAGAAGTTTCTTCTCAAATTTAAGTGGAACCTCCTGTGTTCCAGTTTGTGTCCATTACCCCTTGTCTTATCATTGTTTGTCACCGAGAAGAGCCTGGCTCCATCCTCGTGACACTCACCCTTTAAATATTTATAAACATGAAATGAGGTCTCCCCTCAGTCTCCTCTTCTGCAAACTAAAGAGACCCAGCTCCCTCAGCCTTTCCGCATAAGGGAGATGCTCCACTCCCTTAATCATCTTTGTAGCCCTACGCTGGACTCTCTCCAGCAGTTCCCTGTCCTTCTTGAACTGAGGGGCCCAGAACTGGACGTGATATTCCAGATGCGATCTCACCAGGGCAGAGTAGAGGGGGAGGAGAAAATGTTTCTTGGCAGTGGCCTACGTTGTACTGTCATACAGTTTTCTTTATATTCTGGAGATGATAGAAAATAATTGGAAGCAGCTATGTCAATTAGAGCTGCCTTGAAGTGACTATATATCACTTGAGGACATCACAATAATGGAAGAGTTCTCCCCCTGAGTGAAAGAAAAGTGTGACTGAAAAATGGGCCATGTGAAGAAGTGGTAGAACTAAAAAAAAACCACAGTAACCTTAAATTCTGTTCTAACCACAGTGAATGCAAGTCTTCATTTCCATTCAACCAGCAGCAAAAATTAAAAAGCCTGTTACTTTGCATCAGCCCTTGTTCACTGGCCCATACTTCCCAGATATTTGTCCCTGCTCTCAGTGCAAGCCTGTAAATATAGGCAGTCTGGAGAAAAAGCAGACACTTCCCTTTGCTAAACTTTGCCCAGAAAAAAACCACACAAACCGAAACAAAACAAAACAAAAAACCAAAACCAAACCTGGCAAAATTAGTGACAGGCTTTTAGGAATTTCTCAAAGGAAAAGTGTTGGTGTACCTGTGTAGGCACATACCTTATAACAAAGGTCAGCTCTCAGAAGGTTCATCTGCAGTAAAGGAAAAGAGGAAGTCTGTCCCTGCTCTCACATGATCCTCACATGAGGGGAAGGATGATGTCAGAGACTTACACAAATGTTCTGGGAAGGGAGTGGGGAAGCCAAAAGAACAAAAAAATCCCAAAAAGTGGTGCAGCTGCGCTTGTTTTTTCATTATGTCCAGACTAGGCATTAGATTTTTAAGATAACCTATGGGAACTGAGCCACCAAATCAAACTGCTCAAGGTAAATTAGAGCACATCTAATCACAGGTGCAAAATGTGCTTTTTTACTGTTCAGAGAGTACAGTTTCAGTTGTATTGATGTCTAACCATTTCTTGTGTAAGAGCAATAAGGTCCCTAGGTGTCTGAATAAATAATGCGTATTTGCCAGTAACAAAAGGCACAAAAATTGAAGTCACAGGTTCTGGTAAGGGTTTCCTACAAGAAAGCTGGAGAGGGACTTTTTACAAGGGCGTGGAGTGATAGGAGAAGGGGTAATGGCTTTAAGATGGAAGAGGGCAGATTTAGATTAGACATTAGGAGGAAATTCTTCACTATGAGGGTGGTGAGGCACTGAACAGGTTGCCCAGGGAAGTTGTGGATGACCCTTCCCTAGAAGTGTTCAAGGCCAGGTTGGACAGGGCTTTGAGCAGCCTGGTCTAGTGGAAGGTATGCCTGCCCATGATCCCCTGCCATGACCTTTAAGGTCCCTTCCAACCCAAACCATTCTATGATTCTAAATGATCACATAATGTTTTGAGACGCATGAAGGCCACACTAAACCGATTTTAAATAGGCAAGAGCTAATTTTTAAGGACCTGTTCTCTTGGTGACATTAGTCAGTCCTGAGCCACTGACACACTCAGACTCTCTATCTAAACAGGGAGATTAGGTGGTTTCTCTTTTCAGCTATGAAATGTAAATATTTTTATGAAGACAGAAATTGTGCTTAATATGCTACATGCTTGAAAATACCTTAAAGGTCTCATGACTTAGCTGAAGGTAGCTGACAGAAACCACAGTAAAACACGAACTCCTCAAAAGACATTGAATACCTACCTTTGTACCAAAGCTATGTTTCCTTATACAAGTTGTTCAGCCATGAAGTCTCAGAAGACAAACCCAAGTAATGCCTCTTCACA
>NW_010180390.1:8447-25840 GCF_000695765.1 Mesitornis unicolor | reverse complement strand
AGGAAGTCCATAGTATAGTAATAGGGACCTCATCTGAAAGTTGAGAAAACAACCTGATTTAGAAAAAGAACCAGTAATGTCTTCCATCTCTTAGTGAGGCAATTGGTGCTGTTAGGATGGGAATTTTTCCTTCTGGAGCCACTTCTACTTTGAATCAAAAAGTAAATGTGGCATTGAGAAAGGCAGCAAGAGCCTGGCCTTACAGCTAGCTGATCAGAGTGGTCTTCTGGGGTGTCTGAGACTGATGTTTGAGTCTTTCTGGACTTAGGGTGTAATCTTGAACAAGGCACTCTCATAAGCCAGGTGACTACATTAGCTACCGTGCTTAGACTTCTGAGACCCATCTGGATCATATTCTGTCCCATTAATATTGCAATGAGAAACTTGGTTCATCTGCACCTGCATCACCTGGAATGGTCTGTGACCTAAAACTTTAATTGTCTAGGTCAGACTCAGATGTCTGGAAAATCTAAGTATGCTGACCTGAAAAAAAAAAAAAGAATCTTTGCTTTCTGGAAAGTTCATGATTTCATCTGATATGAAACGGAGAAATGCCTTTAATCTTCAGAAATTTTAATGGTGTGGGAAAATTATTTCTTTACAGTTGTAGTGCTGTTGAAGAGAACTGTAATAGGAGTCCTAAGAGTGGTATGAATGGGAATTGTTTGGGTGTGGAAGGGACACAAGGTAGGAAAAGGACTATAGGAATGGCATGTGTTGATGGTACCTAGATTAGCAAGTCAGCAGGGCCCAGGCACACATACATGTGCAACTTCTCAGAGCACCCATGTTGAGAGACAAAGGGCAGTAAATTCTGATTACTCACAGACAGGATGGATAGACCGATCACTGTCAGCTCCAAAAGAATACAAAAAGGCATACACAAAACCAGCACATGGTCACCGACCTGCAAAGGTCATACATGTGAGGAGGACTTAGTAGCTGATGTCCTTGTCCTCTGCCTCATCACAAGGAATCCTGGCCAGTCTGTCTCAATATGTGTGTTTTGGTGCCTGCATGCTGGACAGACTGCTTGAACACTTGCACACCCTGGTCCAGTGCTTGAGTGCTCAGCAGGTTGCTTGCATGACACATCTTGGTGCTTGTACATGGCTGTGAGAGCTGTAAGAGCACGTATGTGAATGAATGACATCTGTTTTATTTCAGGTTTTGGTTTTACTGTAAAATCACCTTCCCTTTCTATAGAGTCTGGCATTGAGATTTGCTGCACTGTTAATACAGTGTTGCAAAATTTCCTACACTGAGTACTTCTGAAAATTTAGACCATGAGCTCACAAAGTTATTTTATTTAAATGGTTTAAAAGGGAAAGTCAGAGTATTCATTTCATTTACAGCCACTCATTTAGACAACTGTTAAGCAATCCCCCCGTGACCACCAAGATGTTGCAGAATACAGTTTGCTGAGCGGAGAGACTTGTTGACTACAAAACAAAATTCAGGGGTGCTGTGTGCATCACTGTGGGTTGAATTAATGACAGAGACTCTCTTAGTCTAACATGGATTATCTGTGTGGGTTTTTCATTGTGGACATTGGAGTGAGTGTTGAAGGCAACGCCTACCAAGTGAAAAACCAGATTTATTATTTTTATCAGCATTGCACAGGAGATCTATATATTAGCAGGAAAACAGAGAGCCTGATCTCACTCTTGGATAAAAAAGGGATAAAGTTTTATACATATATATTTTTCTATGTATAAATATACACACCCATATGTATAGGCATCAACAAATACAGCTTTTACTCATTAGAGTTACAAAGATGCCAGTAAACATTATCATGACTCGGCACAGACCTCAGTCTGTGTTTGAAAGGATATTAGCAGGGCAATGGATAACTGATGAACAATCTAGAATCTATGGTCTTTTCAATCATTAATAAAATATGGTTGGTTATTACACTATAGCCGCCTTCTGACCTTAAAATGAGGTTTAGAAAGAGAACTGTCATACATCATCTCAACCTTTCTATCTACCCCATCACAACTGCTGGATGCCAGATTTGTTAAAGCGGGTAAAACACAGGCCTCAGAACTACAGCACTTGAGCTTGGATTTTGCTTATTACACTGGCTCCTTTACCTGTCCACAGACGAGTAATCTCAGCCATGGTTTCAAAATCATCAGCCTAATACTGTTATTGCACTGTCATTAGAGCTAAGATACCCCTTTGTGACCTTCGATCTAACATCACCCCAAGCAGAGCTCTGATGCTCACAGAGTTCACTCTTGTGCTGAGGGAGAGCTTGATGGCATTATTCAATGGCTTTCTCTTACATCAGAGAGTGTATGTATAAGGCAGAGAACATGTCTTGGATAAAGATAAGAAAATCTAAAATTAGCCATCCCCATTAAAGTAATTATTTTGCTGAGACTCTTTTATCAGATGCCACTGTTAATGGCACCCCTACCTGGGTGGCAAGACATAGCACCTTCCCAGAAGAAACACATACTCTCTTCCAGGCAACTTCAAAAGGCTGGGGGCTAATCTGTGCCTTAGATGCTACTGCTCTGCATCACTGCACTCACAGCAGACCGAAATGACTCACCACCTCCTGTGGCTTTAGAACAACGAACCAAAATATTGTGTGCAGTCCAGAGGTGATATTTTTTCCTGCAGTTGCCTCACAGCAGCAGCCAATGGTGAAGACTGTCTGCAGTGTAACAAAGCTAACAGGCAGGGCACTGAGGCTTCCTTCCTTCAAGTACCACGGGCTCCTTCTGTAAACCCTCATCAAGTCATTTAAATACAGTGTCCACATCTGGTCATTTCTAAACCAGATCCTGATTCAAAGCTCATTTATCTCAAAATACAGTAAAATACCAGTATGTTTTGGATTCACTACATTTTTTTAAAAACAAACAATAAAGTCACTTTAACCATAGACTTTGTGCATATGTGTGTGTATGTGAAATGTGTATATGGGCTAAAAAACCTGAGCTCTTTTATGCAACATTTAAAATAAAATGCTCTTTCAGCAATGTTTTTTCACTTTTATCATAACTTTCTGGCTTTCAGGAAATCTTTTTTTTCTATTTCCATTTCAAAAAGAAAGTTTCATTAGAAAAAATATTAAAAAAGATAATGCAAAATAATTGGCATATTTCAACCAGCTCATTCAAGACCTCTGTGGATTTCACTTGGGTATTTCCTGTCTTCAAATCTGTTCTGGCATCATCACGCAGAGAGAAGTAACCTGCTGAGAGTACCCCTCTGCTCCAAGGGCTCCTCTGGGCTATGAAGAACTGGTTTAGGGACTCGAAATTGGCTTTCCTCCCGGCACCAGCATACAAGGAAGCTGCGCAGCGCAGCTGCTAGGCGTTAAGCTCTGCGTAGTCTCTGCTTCACAGGAACTTAATAGCACAGTGCAAATTACAGCAGCCCTGGGGAGGTTCCGGCTCACAGTCAGAGTTCTTGCGGCCCCTGCAGGACTCCAGAGGATAAATCCAAAGGTGACTTCAGATAATTTTGCTTCCCTGCCTGCAATCTTTCCCCTCCTGCCTGAAGTGCAGGAACCGAGTCACTGAGTGTAAGATCCGCTAGGTCCCTCTTCAACACTAGGATATAGAAGCCGCACTTCTTTATTTTTGTTTTCCCTGTGAAAGCTAGATATACAAATCCAAACAAGTACTGCTGGCCTTTAAAGATTTTATTGTATATCACAGCCACTGGTCATGTCATTACATGATTGCACAATGAACACTTTCAGGTTTCCAGCTCTCAAAATTATGAAAACTCCAGGACAAGACTTGAAGTGCAGAAAAAAAGATGACAATTTAAAGAGCTCTAGGGCCCTTATTTACTTAAAAAGTTTCATGAGTTTTAAGCCAATCGTGATTTTAAAATATTAGTAATGATTTCTGAATATTTGGTTTTACCATAGGTGGAGAAACTACTGATTTTGTAGCACTAAAAATGTTGTGAGTGCAGACCTGAATACAGTTTTGGTGCATACACTGTTCTTCAAGAAGTATTCTGCATACAGGAGAGGAAGAAGAAACAAATACAGTGCAGTGGTTTTTATGGCAGCTGCCCTTTTTTTAACTAACTTTTGTGGAACATGTATAGCCATACCAGTTCTCACTGCAAAAGTTGCAACAGTCTCAGGGAGGCACTAAGTCTGAAATGTATGAGAGTTTGTCAAAGTCTATTCTTTTATTTCATGTTAATATATTCTTTGCTGCTCAGCTTTTGTTTGGCTTCCTTCTTCTGTCCTACTGCTTTTGCAGCACTGCAGAGCCTCAGGATTGTAACAGAGAGGAGATCACTTCCATATGAAATAAGGTGGTTCAATAAATCTTCAGTCATAGTTGACCAAAAATATCCAGTTTCCCTTCTGTTGATACATTCACAAACTGCACTCTCAGCACATAACTTCTAAAACTTATGTTTATAAGCAGATATAAATATCACATAAGTATCTAACAAGAGATTCTTGAGGACTGGAAGTATTAGTCTTACAGATCAGTTGCTTCCCAGGTTTATGGCCTTCCACCTTACATATAGATACTCACTGGATATATCATCAGCTAATATGTCCCAAGAAATAGAGACACTCTTGGAATTGACACAGTAACAGACTGTCTTTGATTTCCCTGTATTCTCTTTTTGGCATGTACCTTTCAACTGTAGAGTTACCTGCTACAATTTTCAAGGACAGAATTTTTGCTACTTTGCTGCTCTCTATTTCTGCCAGGCACTAATGTAAGAATTAGATGAGGACAAGTATCTTTTAGTAAAAAAACCCTCTCCTTTCTAACAAGAATGGCATTTTCTCCAAACATGCTTTGTTCTGAATACTATCAAATGTTTTCAGTATTCCAAAACCAAAAATCCTTGAACTGCAAAAAGAACAAATGAAAGTTTCCAAAAGAACCTTTGGAAGAAAGGTGCATTTTTCTTTTCAAGAATTTCCATGTCAGTCTAAGAATAATTGCAACATCTTTTGAAATGCCAGGATCACCTCCTTACTCTCATGACAAAGCATGGAGTAGGGACTATGTGGGACACCATCTCCCACATAGTTAATATTTCTTTTCCAGTGACTAAAGAATGCAGGGCTGAAACCTCCTGTGATGCCTAAAAAAGGAGTTGATAATTACTCTGAGCACTCCTGGTCCTTGACAGAGAGCACTTACATAATCCTCTTGGTACTACCTTGGATCTTTGTGGACCTAGTCCTTGACCTTTGGTCATTCCTTCAGCAACGTGAGCTCTGTTCTCTTCCTCGCTGGTTGACTCCAGTGAAGTTCATCTGTGAGGCCTATAAAACATGGACTTCATGCAATGAATGTATCTGCCAGCATCAGTTTTGGGTGCTGAGCCTTGGCAGCCACAAACAACTTCAGGTCACAGCACAGTGGTTCTGTCTCTCTTTAGCATTCACCCTGTTGGCCTCTATAGCATAGAAGGCAAAGCTCAGTTTGGTCATTCAGACTCAAGCAGAGCAGCAGCATCATTCTATACAGTAGCTCTGCACTTTCAGAGACACTAGGAGATACAAGTTGGTGGTTTATTTATGTGATACAACGTGCACAGTACATGCAGGAAGTGACATTGCTGAAGTTACCACTACACAAGCATTGTTCTAAGGCATTACCATCATATATATATTTATAAACCAGAAACAAAGATGCTTTATCATTTACTGATATTTCTCTTTGGTCAAGCTCGACAACAGTATTAGGATCAGGGCCCAGGAATCTGTGCATTTCCGTGTCAAGGAGAAAATCTGCTTACATACAAGTGCAGCCATCTGCCTTTTGTGAAATTCAAGTGCAAAATCCAGTTAGTAGTTTGTACAGTTGAAGTTAATGCAAGTTGCTAACACAGCCTTGATGTGTTGCTTTGCGATATTTACCGTGCTCATCATGTTCTTTCAAGTCAGAATAGGGAACAGTGCAAACACTGCAGCAAAAGGAAATAATGTGAGGAAAACTCTCTGGGTCTTGGAAGGAACCTACTGCAGTATTAGGGAAACCCTGGGAGGATAATGACTTTTCTGTCCTTTGGTGTGATTAAGCACATAAATACTCCGGGTTTAAGGGCACAGTGGTAACTCAGATGCTCTGGTATTTGAAGCTGTAGGATATATGTCAGTTTAAATCCAGATAGCCAGGGAGGCTTATTTTAATACAGAAGCCACACTGGATTAAAGGAAATACTTGCTTTTCTTCTTATGCAAAGAGGGTGAAAATAACTCCTGGAGAGCTCAAGATTTATGCATAATTTAACTCCTGTTCTGATGCTGCTAAGTAGAGCATTGTGATGTATCTCTGCAAAAACATGACCTTAACCCAGCGGGAGTACCCCAAGGGGTTTATCTGGTCCCTGTCACAACATGTAAGTGAACTGAAAGTGTTTCTAAGGGCAGATTTTATAGCACCAGCAAGAACCTGATTAAATTCTCCAAGAATTCTCCAAGGGTTTTTGGCAAAACTCTCAATCCAAATATTTAAATATTTCTTGAACTCTGGTACTGTGTTTCATAAAATGTATTTTGTATTATTTAAATGTCTTCCACATGACTTAAATAAATCTTGCTTCTACTCTAAACCTCTAGTCTGACTTCTGCCAAAGGACGGACCAAATAAAGTAACTCAGGAATTCCTATTTAAAGCCCATAGCTCTCCTTTGAAAAGTACTTCAAGGTACCTTTCCAGTAACCACTGCCCTCTGCTTCTGTGGCCTGAAAACCCAGGGTCTGTAGGGAAGCAAGCAGGAAGGAAGACACCACTCGTTCAATCCCCAACCTTTTGTATCAGCACAGAAAACAGTCACAGATTAGTTCCTAACAGAGACAAGAGAGCAGGATCAGTGTGTTGCTATGGGTCTGAGGGAAAGACAAATGCCACACTGTAATATTCATTGAGGAGTTTTAATGATTTAGCTAAAAATATGGCATCAGACTGCTTTTGTTCAACCAGTGCAGCTGTGTGTGTTTGTGCATACTCTGTATTAGTCTGGATGAAACTTCACCAGGACAAGCAAGGTTTAAAGGGTTCAGTTACAAGTTACACTGGTGCAACATCATCTTTCTGATGAAACGGATCCATTTCCTCTGTGTAATGAACTGGTTTTGAGACCCCAGTGCCTTGTGTGCATCATTGTTTACACCTACAAGAAAAGAGAACCTTACCAAATCAGCAGAAGGGATACTTCTTATCAGAAGTTCCTGAGGTGACTGCAAAGTTAAGGCTAATCTAATAATGCCTGAATGTCTTTCCTGGTAGGTTTCTTATTTTTAAAGCAATCCAGGAAATGGCAGGGACTACAGGTCAGTATGACTGATCTCCATATACCTCTGAGTATGGGGCTAATTGCTTATTTCACATGTTTCTCTTTCCATCCAGGCTTCTTCACTAAGCAAATTCCTCTGTGTAAATAATCCCATCAAATGGCACAGGGCCAAATGGTCCCCAGCCTATACTCTGTACACAAGGTGCCAGCAGTTGTAGGACACTGTATCAGTGGATCATAGCGAAATGAAATCCTGTCCAAGAGACCACACAACCACTACCATCTGACTAAGCACAGCAAAGGTCCTTGCTGGTGACTCCAGTGTAACAGCACTGGAGTGACTCTGGGAGGCTGAGGTGCACTGGTGTCCTGTGTACCAGAACAGTAGGCTCCTACTCAGCGTAGTAAGGTACAGCCCGCAAAGGGTTTTAGCTTGAAAGAGAGCGAGGGCACTCAGAGGACGCAGTATTTTGTGGATTAACCCCTTAAACACAGCAGGTATCGAGTTCCAGCTGTGACACACACTCTAATTGCTCTGTGGCTCACTGTTACAGGACATGCCAAGCTATGGAAAACAGAAGGCAGGAGGGGGTGAAAATGGATTGAAGATCTATTTCATTCCTTCTGCCAGATCCCCTGCCACACATACTATGCCAGAAAGGTCAAATTCCTGTTCTCTAATCCTTCAAGATCTCCCATCTGTGGCATGGGCTGCATGGAGGAGTACATGCTCCAGGCATAGCTAGCTAGCTGTGAATGAGCAAAGGTCGTATTTCTCTAAAAACTCACCTTCCTAAGTAGCCCCAATGGCCTGACCACAGTGAAGTGCAAATTCCTGCCTTGCTGTCTCTCTTTATCATCAGGAACAGGGAATCCAGCACACCTGTATGTTTTAAAGTAAACAGGGGCCATGATGCCACTCAGACACAAGAGGAGCTAGGTTCTGTCCCAGTCCATTTGGTTGTGAACTATATCCTGATGCTTAAGAGAAACATTATCCCTTGCTTTGTAAGAATAAGCATATTTGCTCAAGCTTTTTATATGAGGGATGACTCTAACACAGTCTGCTTTAGTTATCCTGCAAGGCAGGAAATCTGCAGTCTCTCACTGAAATTATAGCAAGTCCCATATTTGCTGTGTATATGTTATGTAAGAGTTACTATTCTGGGCTGTGCTAACTTTAAAAGAGAAATCTATCAGGGACTCCTACCAGCAACTTGGGCACTGAAACATTCAGGAGGATCTCCTGCTTTGATTAGGCAGATTGTGAGCAGAAAAGCAGAGTTTAAAAGCTTAATTTAATTCCCCATTCAAGTCAAAAGAGAAAATTGTAAAGCCCTAGACAAATTGTCAATGATTCTGTCATTTAATCTACTCCCAGAATGAAATTCCAGTTATAGTGACACATAACATTTGTAAGGGAGCAGATCCTGAGACCCTTCACCAGTAAATGAAGTTCCTCATCTAGACTGGCTGGGGCGGGGGCTGGTGTCTAAGTGTTATAAAACCATGGATGGTCTACACTCAAGCCACGTAGGCTTACTGCAAACTTGTAAAAATAATCTTTCTTCATTCTTGAATGTTCATGGCTTAGGTGGGGCTCATACAGAGACTTTGTACTGCATTACCTCATAAAAGTGTTAACTACATTTGAATGGTTAAAAGTGTCAAGTGAAGACAACAGAGTATGCGTTAGATTGTTCAATGCTTTCACCCTAACAGCATCTTACTATACAACAATAATTTGATAACTACATAATTTACCAATGCTAAGAAAAGAAAAAAAAATGAGCTAAACACTAAGAGTACCTAAATGTATGGCATAAACCTGTAGAAACCTAGATGTTTTGATCAATGTTTGTAACACTGTGAATAGAGACTGTCTCTGAAAACTTTTCCTTCAGTGATATAGGACAGTGGATTGCAAAAAGGCCTAAACAACACTTTTTAGAAAGCTTTAGCAAGAAGGCAGATAAAGTGAAACTTCTCAAAGGATGATGCTGTGACAAACAGGTCAATACCTCAGACCATGACTGGTCCCACTTTGCTATCTACACTACTCCAGGCCAATCTCATTCAGTTCAAATCCAGCTCCAAAGCCTATGTAAGCCGTCAGAAGGTGTGGGAGCTTTCTCTCTAGCATTCCCTGAGCTGCTCTGTGTCTGCTGTCTGTCAGTATAGCCCAGCAGAGGGGTAGGCCCATTCAAAACAGGGGGTAAATCAGCTTTGTCCAGCAGCCTCAGGTCCTCACCAACTACCACCACCATTTGAGGAATGATGGCACTGGTTACCAGGTTATTTTTCCCAAATACTCACTTGCAATTCAGTGTTTTAGTAGAAAACACATTATCACAGGCCGGGCTCTAGGTGAAAAAAGGTGCATGTAGATTTTCAGTCTGGCTGAAATGCTGGGAGCTGTATTTTCAGCCATGTGCTTTTAGGAGTTAGATGTACGCTCACTCTGAACATATTCATCATCATGGTATTTTACCTCTTAAGCAACTGGTGTATTGTAGTGTAAGAAGCATTCCTTTGCTGCTGATGTGTCTTCCATTATGAAGTGCCTTCCAATACATTAGAAAGGAGCTTGGGATCGTTGAGACACCTAAAAGTCCCCACACCAGGGTGACAAGTCTCCCCATCCATGAGGCTCTCCACCAGGGCACACACCCAGCACAGGGAGGCATCGCAGGGGGGCTGCTGAAGCAGATGGCCCCTCGCTTGCTGCACCGAGAAGGAGGTAGCACCTGCAACACATTGAAATGCTCTTATTTCCATCCATGACAAGGATGGCAACGGCTTCATCCACCGGCCCCTGCTCCTGCCTCTCTCCTGGCACCAGCCCTCAGGGACCACACGATGGCGCGGCGCACGCGGCTCCCAATATGGCGGCCGCACAAGAGGCACTCCGCCGGCAGTGGGAGCTGGGCTAACACTTGCGGTATTGCTGAGTAGGCTCATTTTTTTATACGGGCAGGCTTCCCCTCAGCCTCGGAAAGGCCTCCTGAATGAACGTGCTGGCTGAAAGCATTACAGAGCCTTGGATGTGAAAGCGTGGGCTTTTGGCAGAGCTGGGCCTGGACACAGAATCACAGAATCTTCGGAGTTGGAAGGGACCTCGAAAGATCATCCAGTCCAACCCCCCTGCCAGAGCAGGATCACCTAAACTAGGTCACACAGGAATGCGTCCAGGCGGGTTTTGAATGTCTCCAGAGAAGGAGACTCCAGAACCCCTCTGGGCAGCCTGTTCCAGTGCTCTGTCACCCTCACAGTGAAAAAGTTTTTTCTTATATTCACATGGAACTTCCTATGCTCCAACTTGCTCCCATTGCCCTATCATTGGCTATCACTGAGAAGAGCCTGTCTCGTTCCTCCTGACACTTGCCCTTTACATATTTATAAACTTTAATAAGGTCACCACTCAGTCTCCTCCAAGAGACAGGCAGTGCCGTGGCCATAGCAAGGGCTGCATGGGCCCCACTGCAGGGGCAGTCCCCAGGTGCACAGGGGCACACATGTTTAGTGACTGCAGCTGCTTTTCAGGTCCCTCAAAACCTCAAGGCCAAACACAGCCTCCCACCTGTCCTTGCACCCAGTACCTCTCCAGCAGCACCTGTCAGTCATGTACCCAACACAGAAAACTGCAAGAAGCGAGCGGGGTTTCTGCCCTAGCAGTTTAGGAAGGGGAAAATGATCAAGCAATCAAAACCAAAATACTCTGGTGATGTTCTGCAACTGCAGAGCCTGAAGGCCTGAGGTGGTCTCAAGTGTCATGGAGAGGAGGCACTGCACTTGCTGGGAATGCAGGCTCAGTCATGCAAGGACACAGCAAAGGACTAGAAGACCCTTGCTTATGGTCAAGCAATAATACCTAACGTGCACACACACACACACACACACACACACACACACACACACAGTTCTTCTTGTCCTCAGATTTTCAGTTTTCATTATCTTTAATTTAAGGAACTAAATAATCTTATGAAAGTCTTCAGCAAAATCATGTAACAGGTCAGCAACAAAGAGTGTAAGCAGCGGGCCACTGAGCTGCTGGATCTTTGAGGAATGCTCACACTTCAGCTGGGATAATCAAAATAATGGTTGCTTTATCTAGTCAGAGCTTTACAAGCAAAGGCTTTCCTGGAGCTGCAACTCAAGTGTGACTGAAACCCCCTCAAAAGCAGAGAAATCCCATCCTATTCTGATATGCTCTCAGCATTAATGAGGCTAACTCTTACTGCTCCAAAGCATTACCAGTGCAATTGGTAGATTAGAATAACTGTGCCATATTTCAGTCAAAAGAGAAGGAACATCAGGCAAAAGAAAAGAAGGTTTAGAGATGAGTAGTTGTACAGAAAATTCTTCATTTTAATCTTTTGAACAACACTGAAGCTGAATTGAAAAGTTTCATGTCTGTAGTCTACGAATAGCTGCAAATTGCAGATGCATTTGTGAGAAAACTTTAAAAAATACAAAAAATCTCTGCACTTCTAGAACACTTTCCATTGGGATAACTCAGCAAGTAACTGCTATTGTCATTTCATGCATGGCATAGCTTGCCTTTGGGGTCAGTGCCAAAGCTGGGATTTAAATTTAGGACTTCTACCTCTCAGCCAGCCTCAGCTTTGGTCCCTGTGCTGTGATAGAAAATGATTCCCATGGGGCCGATTGCACCTTTGGAAATTTCCAAGGTGGGATTCCCCTTCATGCTGAAGTGGTGTTTGGCTATTAAGAGAGCATCATCCTGTGTCTTCATCCCAGAAGCCTCCTGGGACTTGCCTGATCCAAAATCTATGCAAAAAGGAGTAGACAGGCTTAGGAGGACACTCAGTGCCTCTGGAAA
The DNA here is from genome assembly GCF_000695765.1 of Mesitornis unicolor. Taxonomy (NCBI): domain Eukaryota; kingdom Metazoa; phylum Chordata; class Aves; order Mesitornithiformes; family Mesitornithidae; genus Mesitornis; species Mesitornis unicolor. The sequence goes on along the minus strand of NW_010180390.1, from coordinate 13,740 downwards.
ACCTACAGAAAAAACTACATACTATTCCAAGCTGTTCCATCCTCCTGCAAAATCACCCTGGCAGAGAATCCGAAGTGACTTCTGGGGCACTGGCAGGGCAGAAACAACCTCCTCATTGCTGCAACATCCTCCACAGATCCCTGGAGGACATCTGAGCTTACAGCAGCCACATTGTCTGCAGAGTAATCCTGTGAACAGATCACAGAGGCATTTCTTTCCTCTGCCGCCCCTCCTGCACAGTTTTTGCTTGGCAAGGGATGATCTAAGCCCATGTGACTTGGGATTCAGTATTTTTACCCTAATAGTAACTGTAGTGCACTTCCCAAGTGGAAAAAAGAGTTTTGCTTCACTGCCACTGTTGAGCAGCTGCTTAATAGTCCATACGAAGTATAACTGTCCAAATTGAGGCTTCTCCTTTAAGTAATTTACAAACTAGCCTTCTGGAAATGCCTTCTGCTTATTTAAGTGCTAGCGCTTCCTTCATCACTGCGGGAGGAGGGGACAAAGCCGAAATATGAGGTCATGTTCTAGTCACATGACTGCTGCAGCATCTGTCAACTGTGATACAATTACTAAGCCATAACTGTGCATTTATGACATTCAAACCTGCTCAGTAAAGCCTCCCCCCACCTCTGGCGCCTTCGCCCTCTCTGTACTTAGGGATCATCTGAAAAGTTGTCTAAGCAAAGCCATACCATGAATCACAAAGCAGACGTTTCGGCGGTCATCTGTTATACCAAATATTGCAATGTACCACAAAAATATCATTCTAATTAAATCCTGTCCCTGCAAAAAGCTTCAGGGCAGTCTCTTGCATGGGACTGTTTGGAGCAGCAAATTTAACCTTTGTGTTTCGGGAGAGGTCTGAGCAGGAGTGAGCAGAGTCTCCTACCTGGAGTTGCTGGGGCTTCAGACTCTTTTCCAAACTATCTGACTTTGTGATTCTCACCTCAGCTGCAGTGTGGCTGCATAGAATATGCAATCACTGCATGAAGTAGTATTTTTTTTTTCAGTGACTGTTTCATGACTACAAGAACAGCCTGATCTGTTGCAGGTTATGTTAGGAGGTGCAGCAGCACACCAGTGTTTTCTCTGTAGCCTGGCTTCTGCATTGCAGACTCAGAAGCATTGAAAGCACAGTGTGGCCAGATTCCCATTGTTTATGAGTTTCCATTTTTATGGTGAGCCATAGCAGAGAACCACAGAATCACAGAATCTTAGGAGTTGGAAGGGACCTCGAAAGATCATCCAGTCCAACCCCCCTGCCAGAGCAGGATCACCTAAACTAGGTCACACAGGAACGCGTCCAGGCGGGTTTTGAATGTCTCCAGAGAAGGAGACTCCAGAACCTCTCTGGGCAGCCTGTTCCAGTGCTTTGTCACCCTCACAGTAAAGAAGTTTCTTCTTATGTTCAGGTTGAACCTCCTATGCCCTAGCTTATACCCATTGTCCCTTGTCCTATCATTTGACATCACAGAGAAGAGCCTGTCTCCTTCCTCCTGACACTTGCCCTTTACAAATTTATAAAGTTTAATGAGGTCACCCCTTAGTCTCCTTTTCTCCAAGCTAAAGAGACCCAGCTCCCTCAGATGCTCCTCATAAGGGAGATGCTCCACTCCCTCAATCATCTGTGTGGCTCTGTGCTGAACTCTTTCAAGCAGTTCCCTGTCCTTCTTGAAGAAGGATCCTTCTTGAGAAGGATTAGTACCAACTGTGTACTAGGTAAACCCCCAATTATTAGAACCATATATATATCTAGTTGCATAGGGTCCAGCAATATTCTATTGGGTTCAAACAGTAGATTCACCAGACCTGTACAAGTCCTTATAGATGAGCCCCTGTATGACACAGATAAATCACTGTTAAAAACCATATCAGCCAAATAAAGATTTTTCTAGGAAAAATATAAGGACACTCATGCCATCCCAAAGTTGGGCTAGCTCAGCATCTTATAATCAACAGGGACAAGGTTGATGCTCACTGAATGTTTTGCTCTGAAGAGGTTTGTTTTTTTTTCTCCTAGAACATTGTGATACCTTTTGGCAAAGTTGAACAGTTTCCTGAATCAGAGGTTGCATTTGCATCATCATATTTAACACCCAAGGATGGAATCATCCTCCACAAATGTTTCCAGTGTTATTAAAGCCCATTTATCCATTTTTGCTGCCACAACAACTGATGGCTATGAGTCCCACAACAGTATTAAGCACTTTGTTAAAGCAGTTGTTTTCTGTTTGTTTAAAATCTGCTGCCTGGTAATTTCTTTACATTTCAGTTCACATCGGTTCACATTTATCTTACATGTTAAACACCATAAAACAGTCACATCTGATGAGTTATAAGCTGATGCATATACATGACTTCCTACTCAGCAGAGAGTCAGAGAGAAAAGTAAGCAAGCTATTGAACTGGTGGGAAGAAGGACTAGGATCTTTGCTGATGGCATTTGGGCTGTCTCTGGTGCTGGTACTGGTGATGTGGGAGATGAGCTGTACTCTGTAACTACACCGCAATACCAATCAGATACGCCAAAGGACAGAAGAAATCCAGTAAAGGAGGAACGCAGAACTTCTAAGGCTCTTGCAGCTGCTGATTGGAAAGGGTGAACAAAGGAGAAACAAAGATCACCATCAGTTCCCCTCAAAGCTGTGAGTCCCTGCTTCTGCAGGATCATTGGAGAGAAACTAGAGGTAGCTCTAGCTCCTTCCTGTATTCTCCAGCTTGAAGGAGATCCCTTACCCAAGGCAGGCTAAAGATCTCAAGTAAATGAACACATTAAAGTGTCCAGAGGATGTGTTGGGCAATAATGCTTCAGGATGGCAATTGCAATCACTGGGTAATTTGTGATCCCTGAATAATTTTTACAGAGCCTACAAAAATTGGTAATAAGATAATATATAAGGGAGAGATTTCTGTGGATGCTGGGAAGGGAACAGGCCCTGAATACAATTTGCTAGCAAAATCCTTAGTGACTAACACAGCTCTGACATAAGTATCAATAACAGCAAGAATGAGACCATCCTTTATGCAGCCAAATTTGAATCCACCTCATCCAATGCTTTAATGTTTTAATTAGGACATGTGGTATGAATGCGATGTTTGCAGCCAACGGGGGACAGGAATTACATCACATCCCTTGGCAGAAAATGGAATTATATGTCTGTAGGCACTTGATATACAAGAAAATTCAAGAAGAATGAGCAACAGAAAACAAAGAAGGGCTTCATATTCACGCCTAGGTGCAGCTGTCCTTTCTTCTTGTTGCTTCTGCCTCTTCTCTCACATTCTGAATCCTTGCAGCAGGGAGGTTTTTCTCAGACTGAAATCTCCTCGAAAAGATCCATCTTGCTGTAGGCCGTAATACAACAGAGCCTCCAACTGCAGCAAGGTCACCAGTAGCTGTGTTACTATGAATGCCTTCGTTTGCATATGTCTTCTTTTGCGCTTGATAAATAAGCTGTGCAATGAGAAGGCTTTCCAGATGCGAGAAATTCTCTGAGAGCTTCCTTAATAGAAAAAGCATTTGGTGCTTGAAAGAGCATAGTAACAAGTTGGCACTGCATCTAAGCCTTTTATAACAGTTTAATTCACACCCTCGCTCCAAATGTAAATTAATCCAGATTGGGAAATGTTGGAAATCGGAAGCAATGTATGTAATTTGGTACTAGTCTAGGGGTGGGGAAGGAAGAATAAAAGAAAATATCCTGCTCAAACCCTTGTATCAACATTAAGCCCCTTTTTTAAAGCTTTCTAGTCTTGAGGCTAATAGTGTTGCAAACCCCAACAATTAGAAACTGAGAATCAGACTCCAAACTTCCATCCCCAGACCTGTGGAAAATTCCTCTGGTGTTTGGAACTTCACAATTCACATTTCCACCTTTTCTTCACAATCAGGAGGGCAAACATTGTAATGAAACCAAACTAAGTTACGACTTAAGAAATTATGGCTCTAGAGCACAGATTTTAAGGAAATTCATGCAGAGAGCAGTGATTTTGCAGTCCTGGTGTTAATGCAGCACTGTTGCATGCAGACACACAAACCTGACTTCACATAGCTGTGGTACATCCAGCTCTACTGCCAGGAAAGAACTTGAGGTTTGTCACTCAATCAAAATTGTCCATGATTTTGGAGTAATCTGTAAGGTCATTCATAATTATGCACTGTTACTATCTTAGGGGGAAGGTGACCTATATTACTTTCCTCTGATGTCTTTACTGTATGCACTGCTATTTCTGCATATGCTTATGTCCCTAATTCCTGTCTGTCTTTACGGGTTTCTCATGGTGACTGAGATACTAGAGAGCCACACATAAGAACCAGCAACTTCTTCATCTTTTCCAGCTAAAGGACAACACAAGGAGTGCAGTTCTCTGTCTGAAAACATTAAGTAGAATTTTCTACTGGCTTTCTGGATAACCTGAAGCAGGATGACCAGTAAGGGAACTGGGATTTGTCTGAAGCCAGCAGATAAATCTAGAACAAGTCATCAAGCTTGGAATAAAACAGATTTACAACCATTACTCCCAGCATTTTGGCAATCACTCTAGTGAATGAATGATCGTATTACTTATTTCTGGAAGAGGAAGGGGGCACAAATTGGAGCATGTGAGAAAATGTCCAGTTTCATTTAAGAATTTGTGAATTCAAAAGCAATCCCGTTTTGACTTGAGAATAAACAGCTCTCTGAAAAGATTTTGCCTGGTTCCAATCACACTTAATCACTGGTTGCCACAGAAATCTTCACTCAGGGCGGGTGCTGGGGTAGTCTGTGCCTGAAATCCTTTTGTTCCTCTCTTGCACTGCTCAGCAGCACAAAGGCCATATAAAATTTATTCCTACAGCAAGATCTGCTTTGTTTGGATTCGCCCATTGACCAAATTCAGACATTACAGAAGCTGATGCAACTGGGCTTACTCACGCCGCCACTGAATTATTTTCAAAGTCTACTAGTATAAGGTAAAGTCTACATCAGTTTTATCTCTTTGAGCTCTTGTTATTGCCCAGCAGCAACTGTCACTTTCGGATGATGGTTTAATGGGTGGAAGGAGCAGTGAATTTGGTAGCAGTGCACCTCTGCATATTCATGAATACATGAACTGCTGAGGTATTTTGTCATTTCTAAGCTGGCATGATGACACCAGTTTTTGAGTGGAAAACATTTCTTCATGTTACTCTATTTTCACATTCTTAGCTCCATGTTTCTGACTGCCACTAAAAACCGAACCCATGACATCAATAAAGAAAATAGCAAAATGATGGTGAACTCCACCACTGGTATAAAAGAGGCAGTCA
>NW_010180390.1:0-8416 GCF_000695765.1 Mesitornis unicolor | reverse complement strand
GGAAAACATTCAAAACCAAACCACCCTTCACAAACACACACAACTCAAAAAACCCTCAAATCTACCATTTTCTCATGCATCTGGTCCTTCCTAGAAACCTCAGGACTTCAGCAGCTTCAGCTTTTCCTTCTCACCCTGAATCATGGACTAACACACTGCAAAGATGCTCTCTCAGGCTACTTTTTTAGGATCAAGGACAGAGTGAATTTCAGGTCCTTAACACATCTTTCCTTCTTACTGACTGACAAAACCCCTTAATTAATGCAGAGTTAGGATTTCCTGGCAGTAGCTGGAGCCCTTATAAAATACCAGCTTCAGCAAAAGTCAGGCATTTGCAAGCCAGGAAATACAGTGTTTAGGTCAATATTCAGGCAAGCTTTGATTTCCCCTCCTGGGAGCTGGCAATAGGAATAGGGAACTGACAGTATTTGCTGAGTTGAGTATTGCTGTGTCAAATGGTAGCAAACTTGGTAAACTATGATAATAGGAAAGATGGGAGAGGCTATACCACTCAGATGGGGCTGCAGCCCCATCTCTTCTGTGGGTGGGATCAAAAGACCAACATGTATATATGTACCCCAAGATAGCTGCACACTTCTTTTCGTGACTGAGGTCTGTACGTTGAGTTAGCACTGGGAGATGCAGATGCTTTAGCCACTGCTACTTGGGCAAAGTAAGGAAAATATTCTGTGGGCTTCATAATAAATATGTGACTAAATATTGTCATCTGGTGAGCAGAAGGAAAGAAAAATGTAATTATTATGGAATTGTTTCTAGGAAATTGGGTCAGAGTACACATGTAAAGGAAGTGTCACTGTAAATACAGCCCACATGTCCAAAGAGAAGGTGGGCCTGTACTATTATAGTTACATACTGTGGTCTCTGAGAGACACTCACTGAAAAGGTGAATTCTTTCCATTACAGATATATTGAGGCACTGCTGTAAATGGCTTTATTATCATCTGTGTTTCCTGGTTTCTCAGAGGTTTGAATTATGCTGAGCTTGACTTTATGGAAGCAAGTGAGCAATCTTAACCATATGTTAGCAAATCTTTTCAGCAAAGTAATGTTTTTAATAGGGGCATATTTTTTGTAGAGGTTCTTTAGGTGCTTGTAGTTACTATTGCAACAGTGGCACTATTGACATGAGGTCAAAGCAGCCCTGTGACTCAAGCCCCCTTCTCTCCACTGTTACATGGGCCAGAGTTGTTACCACTCATTGAAATATTTGGAGGATGAAAATATTGACAGTGTGATGAGAGAGTCCTCAGAAATTATGGTTCCATATTGACTACAATAAAGAAGAAAAGGATGGGTCTCTTCTCCCTCCACTCCATTTCCTACCAGGATGTACATAACCCTGCCCAAGAAATTTTCCAGCACACTCTTCTCTTCCAGCCTTATTAACCCATTTAGAATAGCATTTTAGAAGCTATTAGCATTTAAAGAGTTTCTCTCTGATACTCTGCTGCTGCAGGCGTGCTTCATAGAGAGCCACTTACAGCCCCATGCTTCCCTGTATATGCTGGATTCCCCAGGTCTGGATTTCTGTCCTCAGGTCAGTTTTTGAACCCCCTCCAGCGTTCTCCACATGCCAAATTACAGGACAAGTTGTTGAAGAGGACAGCCAAGGAGGGACTTATCCTTTCCCTCCTGGTGCAGGGGGGGTTCAGGTCCTAGAGCAGGACTGAGCATGGGGACTGTGGGTTTCCCCGCCTCCCCATTCACTTATCCTGTTCTCTGCCACCTACCCCTATTTTCCAATATGCCATCCATCACCATTCTTTACCTCTGCATGACACTAGACTTGACAAGGCACTTCACTAGGAAACTGGCATGGCTTAAAATATGGGTATACTTATCCTCAAATCAAGAAAGAAGTTTGTTTCAGCTTTTGGCTTTAAAGTTGAATCTTGCTGGTGTGTAGAGTATTAACTAATTTAGGGGCTTGCTTCAGTCAATCAAGCTGGTCAAGAATCAGCTTCAGAGAAGCTGATGAAAGAAGTCCAGACTGTATTCAAACCCAAATTCAGACTTCATCAAAGGTTGGGTCAGCTTTAGACACAGATCCATTTGTGGAATTAAGAAAGGTATTTTTTTCATTTGTATATGTTTAGCGCAGCGCTGGAGGATTTGTTGGTTGGTTAGTTGTTTTTTACACTGAGGGCAATTTACAACAGATTTACCAGAATTAATCAATAAGAAATCTTATTAAGAACCAAGGGAAATAATTTGCACTGGAATTAGTACAGCTCAGTAAAAATGAGATTCAGAACACACAGGCCTTCCAATAATGACATCTATTGTAGTAAATTAAACAAAGCCAGGGCTTACTCTTAAATGCTGAGACTCAGTTGTCAGCACTGTGACATCCCTGTGTAACCTCATCTAGGTGTTCCTGCTCCGGCAGGGGGATTGGACTAGATGATCTTTTGAGATCCCTTCCAATCCCTAACTTTCTGTAATTCTGTGATTCTGTGATCCCTAAAGCATTTTTTGGGCTCGTTTTGGCTGAAGCAACACCAGGACTGTCTCAGGGAACTCACCTATGCCATGCAGGAGTCAGCTTTGACAAAGCACCATTCCCAACAGGGCACAAGACCTCAATGTCGTGGACACAGCCAGGTCATGCCTGCTGGTGTCAGGGCCGTGGAATAGGCTCAGGCAGTTTAGTTTAGTTGAAGGGTTATAGCTTTGGGCCTTTTTGACTCCTCAAAGATTATTTTCATTTAGCTAAATGAGAGATTGCTAAAGCTTTGATTTTGCTCTCCAAGAGCCACATTTGGGATAATCACAGGCACGAGCAGCAAACTGAGACACAACACAGCAGTGATCCTGGTGCCCTCTGGCAGTCAAGTACAAACCAGGTAACCTCTTATCTTGTGGATTAATCATTCCATGCCCTTCACTTTCAGTAAAGCCAGCAGAGTTGGAGGACGATTTGTAACATACAAAACGATGCTCAGTTTTACCTTTCCAGAACTAGATGTTTCAGGGGATTAATTTTGTTCTAATATATATGGTGTCCCGAAGGAGTCAGTATTCTCTACGCAAATCCTGCCCCAATCATGTAACAAGAATACCTCTTCGGGTCTCTGGTAGTGAGCCAAGGTTAAAGATTTTATTTTATTCTCCTTTTGGTACTCTGTGGTACTTAATAGCTGTGCCAGACTATACAGTCTTGAGCATTGGGATGAGTCAGAGGTGTGTATTATCAACCATGAAAGGGATGTTCTGATACCATGGAGCCATATAGGCAGCATCAACAGAGGATGCTTAGAGAAAGTGTTTGCTTGCTTAGTCCTCCCTCCTGTGCCTGGGAATGGTGGCGACTCTAGCTGTACAAAAACCCCACTGTGATGCAGATATTATTTCGAACAAAATGTCTGGTGAACTGCAAGTAATTGTCACTAAGGTGGCCTGAGGAAGAAAACTGCTTTTTTTTTTGACACTTAGCCCAGTGCTAAATAGCTGAGTAGAGATTTGTTCTGTTCAGGCTCCTCCACTGAATAGGGAATAGCACCAAAAAAGCTCTAGCATAATTTATTTTATAGTTTAATACTATCTCTTGAAATCCCAGATTTTCAAAGAAACCTGTGGGAGGTAGGTGTGCTAATCTCAACCAAGTTTCCAAGGGATTTATTCTCTCTGGTGCTTTAAATCCTTGTGTAGAGAACTGCAAGTTATGTTGGCCTGAACAAGCTTAATTTTAGGCATGGCCCTGGGTCTGTGGACTTCTCATGTCTGAAATTAAGTACCCTCTCAGAGGTCAGCTGAGTCAGACACTTTTGTTCCCTTTTCAGTTGGCTGTTTCTTTTGGTTTTGGTTTTATTTTTTTAAAAAATATCTCTTCTACCCCTACTTTCCTGTCTGTCATTCTCTCATTCTTCCATCTCCCTCCATTTCATGCAGCATCCTTGACCCTGCTTCAGATTTCTCCCTCTTTTTTTCCCTTTCTTTCTCCCTAAGGAATCTTCTTTTCCAACAGTACTATAGTAGTGTTATATTTAATTTCTTCCTTACTTTCCTAAGAGGGGACAGTAAATAGCATGCTAATAAATTTGGCAGCTAAAACTAATTTGGGAGGAATTACAGGTGCCAGCATGGGATAAATAACCCTAGAGAAACCACAAGAAAAAGATTAAATAAAAAAACCAAATTCACAGCTGTGTCTTAGGACAGAGAAACCTGGAAAGCAAGGCATGTACCCATGACTTGCACCAGCTTGATCCTGTCAGTTTGACCCCTGCCTTCACTCACTCACTGGCCTTTTCATTTGTTGTGCACTGGTTGAATGTCTTCAGGGACTGGGCCCTAAAATTTGCAGAAGAGAAACTGTTTTCCACTCTGTAGTTGAGCAGCTCCTATTCAAATCAAACACTCACCTTAATTAAGGGCACGAGACTACATTGTGATGCGGCAGAATAATTATTAATTGGCAATACAGCATTGCTGCACAATCGGATGTATTCTTGGAATGTGTATCTAAAAGAATCACAGCTCAGAAGTGGACAGCACCTGTTGGGTGGTTTTACTCGGGCGGTGATGTTGAAAACTGGGCACTTCATTATGAAAACACTGACAGAGAAAGAGATTTCGAGGAAAAAAAGGTATTGGGAGTTAGAAGGGAACATGCTATCTTACCATAGTTTAGCATGCCATGAGCATGAGTGAGTGCATAAGCCGTGCAGAGGATAAAAATTCACTTGTATGAACATTTTTGAGATTTGTCTTTGCTCTAATTAGGAATGCTACCTGAAAATTTTGAAATCCCTAAAAAAACCCACAACCTTCTGGAAGAAAAATGAAGCTGATTGAAATGTTTAATGATGTCATCTTTTCATATGTGTTACACTGTATTCTAACACTATGCTAACTCAAATTGAAACCATAGTGATTTAGAAATGAAAATGTTTTGCTCTAAAAATATAAAAATTGGATGCTTTGTAGCTGTCAGCACACTTTCTGCTTTTTTAAAAAGCATTTAAATGGAATTCACATGATTTCAAAAAGGATTCACCTCAAAGGAGCGGCCTTTTCGGAGAAAAGGGTTCTACTGATGCATCTTCTTTGACCATCATTACAGCTCCTGCACTACAGTTCTTCAGAAAAAGCAGATTAGTGATCGTGACAGTCCCAGTGTCTAGTGCCAAATGTATTTTTAAAACATTGTATCTCATTCTCAGCAATGAGCTCTAGTTTTGGTCCTGGTGCCACTGTCTTGCTACTGGCAAGCCACGTTTACGGTCCACTAAAGACTCCCATCTCAGCTGCGTCCATGCAAAAAGGAACGAGATTATTTAGGGTGGTTAACAACGTATCACACACTGTAGTAGCATAATGGAGTAAGATGAGACAATTCAAGAGACCTGTGCGGGAGGTTTCCATATGGTGGACCACACTAGGTTGCGACATTCAGCCCTATTCTAGGAGGACCAATACAGACACAGTGAAGAGACAGCGTGCTCCAGCAATCAGATGACTACAGCAGATGACCTAAAATGTGTCATCCTGCTTTATTCTGATTTTATATACTGCATACCTTTGCTTGGAGGCATCACCGTGTTCACAAAACCTATTATGAGGGAAGCCAGCACACAGCCAAGCCCCTTTGAATTGAGAGGAAATGAGTACCAGTGCTCTTTTAAATTATTAAAAAAATATTTGGGATGGAGTAGAGACTGGCATTCAGAGGGAGTTGGATCTGCAGCTACTGGATTGCCTATCCATTTTTGGCACATTAGAAATATGTGATTTGTTTCCTCTGTATTAGCTGGGATACATAAACATTCTCTGCATTACATAATGTTGGGTAGAGAAGCAGAACTGTAATGATCGGATCCATAAACTGTAAAAATGGTGTTCTCATCATTTATCATTCAGTAAATCATTCTGACTGAAAGCCAGGCTTGTGTTGTGTCCATTCGGCTGTTACCTTCTGCTGCTTGGGGACAGCTCTGCTCAAAAATGAGAGATCGATTGGTCTGAAAGACGATATGCTGCAAACAGGGCATTCAGATGACATTGCCCTTTTGTCTGACTTTCCTGGAGACTTAACGTTCTTTCTAAGTCTAAAAGTTCATGTTAGAGAGTCATAAAGCATGGCTCCGATCTTCCACAGACAGGGATGCGCAAAAAAATGAATCCTCTGATGCACTTTCATGGGACTAATTTGAGTGTTTTTCACACAACACTTATTCTCTGGTTCCAAAGACCAAACAGGTCTTTTGCTGCTTACTGTGGCCTAGCTCCGTCACTTTCTCATCTAATTTTCCTCCTGTTGGTAACTCACATGAAGGACTTTGTGATTCTACTCCATATTCTCACTTGCAGAAGTCTGTATACCCCAGAAATTGCTTCCAATGAATGTTTATGTTCTGTCATCTAGCTGCATGGTCATCTATGGGGTTTCACCAGACTTGTACCCTCACAGGCTTCCCAAATTAGACTGAACTGTCCTTCATTTCCTAACAACTTTATAGTAAACAATGAGAAATAAAAATACATTTTACATATCACTAAGGTGCTAAGAGTAAGGTATTTGTTGTGCCAAGATGCAGCTGAGTTGAATTCCTCCCCGGAGCCACTGGCTGACACCAGCAGAGGCTCTAACACATTCTTGGGCACCCACTGAAATTCAGAAGAGTTTAAGAGAAGAAACTGATTTCCAGGACCTGTCGGTGAGTATATTCTCCTTATCACACTGCTGAGGGTGCTTGCTGGAAAACAATATTTGCGAAGGGTGAAAAACAAGTATGAGAAATACATTGTGGATTAAATAGCCTGAGCACTTGCAGTCCTATGTCTCTAAGGGTGATTTCCCAGAGCCATAACAGCTGTGGGTCTCGTGTCAGGTTTTGTGAGGTCCCCCTCCTGCAGCTACGTGACTCCTCATGGCCATGCTACCTGCCAGGCTGATGAGGAGAGCTGAGATGAGCGTTTTAGTTTACCGGTTCCATCTCTTCGTTTTCTCTAAATATTTAGTGCAGACTAATTGGCCATCCTTTGTCTGCAAGAGATGGGGGACTGGATGAGAATCATTTGGCTGAGATTGTGCAAGCTCCAAATGATGATTACAGGATTTGAGAAGCAACAGTAGCAATTAAGCAAGCAGCAGAATGAGGAAGTATACTTCCCATTGACTGTGCAGGCAGTGGGTGGCCTGGGGTGCTGTTGCCCAGGGGTGCAGGAGTTGAGTGGCCTTAAATGTATACATTGGCAAGTACAGCAAAAAGGAAATGGACGTCAGCTGAGCCACTGAGTATTTGCATGCTTTCAACTCCCTCACGTGCACCTGGGAACCTCTACTACCTCAGGTAGCATGAGTCAGATCACTGCACAGCAGTTTTCCTGGACCTAGTCCCAAAACCACCCTTGAAATAGGTGCTCGTGCAGGACGTACCTGATTATTAGGAAAAGTTGCTCTCTGGGAGACCTGTGTGCCAAGCCCTGCGCTGGCTGGCAGCTGGCTTCTTGGTAAACCCAGCTTTCTTTTATAGCTGGCATTTTCCAAAGGGATAAGGAAATACCTTCTGGGCAGCCTCTGTCTGCTCGTGAGTTTGGGTTGATGCTCTCTGTATGAAGCAGGAGGAGATCGCAGCAGAGCAGTCTTGGATGCCCTGCTTTCCCCCTCCATGGTCTGCACGCATGAAAGTTTGATTGAATAAGCTGAAAAACTTGCAAAGTACTATCTTTCCTATTTGTGGTCCTGATTTGAAAACATGTTTTATTGAATATTCAGATAAGCTTTGTGCAACGTGGGATTTGCATTTATTTTCTCCCTCAAGCATGTCAGATCAAATAGAAACACAAACTATATGACACAGAGGTCTCCTCGTGGTTTGTGCTGTTGCACGCTGTCTTTTGTTGTAATTGGATAGGGCTTATAGCATAAATCTGCAAAAAAATATAGGCTAGCGAAGGCAATTGTTTTCTGTCTGACTTACGGGTGTATTTCACACCATTTGAAAACATGAAGTTGGAAGCAGCTTGCTAGGGTGAATCCCAGTGCCACTGAATGGTGGGATTTTTGCCACTGACAGCAGTGGGAGCCTGATTCCACTCATTTTCTCTTTAGCTCTTGCCCTCTGGTCCTTCAGCCTTTCGAATAGGTACTCAAAGCTGTTCACACGTTCGTGTTCTTAAACGCACATCCACGCCCGAATGTCAGACTCAAAGACAATAAACTCAGCGCAGAACAAAAATCTCTTCTCGTCCCGTTGATTATTTCCATAGTTAGCGACTTCAGTCACGGGCTGATGCCAGAGGATGCGACCGAAGTTTCCTTTGTACACACAGGGCGACGGGGGCGGGCGGGGGCCCGGTGGCACAAAATTCCTGAGCCCCCGCTGCTCCTGCAGCGCCCGAGCACCTTGCGGAGGGTGCCCGCTCCCCGGGAAGAGCCGGGTGCTGCTGT
>NW_010180389.1:0-1455 GCF_000695765.1 Mesitornis unicolor | reverse complement strand
AGTCGTCCGTCTACAGGCTGCTGAAGAAGTACTGCGGGGAGCGCCCCTACTACCTGCAGCTGCTGGAGCTCTTCCTGCAGGTGAGCCCCTGCACCCCCCTCCCCCAGGTACACCTGAGGCTGTTTCAGATGTTTGGCAGTGTGTGGGTCCCACGCTGCTCCATAGGCTTCTGAGTGTCCAGCCTGGCACACGCCTGCCCTGCGGAGTCAGAGAGGAGTTGTGATGGGATTTTCCTGGGGGCTGTGTGAATAAACCCCTTTCTCTCCTCTGCAGACTGGCTACCAGACTGAGCTCGGGCAGGCACTGGACCTCATCACTGCTCCGATTTCCCAGGTGGATTTGAGTCGCTTCAGTGAGCAGAGGTAAAGGGATGGAAGGGGACAGAGGTGGTGGGGTGGCTCTGCCTGCAAACCCTTCCAGACTCTGTACAAGACTCTGGACAAGGCTTTGGGGAGTGCGTCTCGCTCACGCTGTTAGAGCCTGGGAGCTGGTGTGGAGGGAGATGCTGCTCCTCTTTCACTGGCCCTGGTCTGCAGAGCCCTGGGAGAGGGAGGGCTGGGCTGTGTCGCTGAGCGCGGTTCCTCTGCCGCAGGTACAAGGCGATCGTTAAGTACAAGACAGCGTTCTACTCCTTCTACCTGCCCGTGGCCGCAGCCATGTACATGGTGAGTTGCAAGGAAAGGGTCTCAGGAGGGGTCTGGCCCTGGGCGTGAGGCTGTCAGGAGCAGGAGGGCGGGAGGGAGGCAGAAGCTGGAACATTTCCTCTCTTTTTCGCCCTCTTAGGCTGGCATTGACAGTAAGGAGGAGCACGACAACGCCAAAGCGATCCTGCTGGAGATGGGTGAATTCTTTCAGATCCAGGTAGGAGGTGGCTCCCCATCCCTCAGTTTTTGTAGGACGTTATTTGTGGTGCTCACGCGTTTCCATCCGCATCCAGGACGATTACCTGGACTGCTTTGGAGACCCGGAGCTGACGGGGAAGGTTGGCACTGACATCCAGGACAACAAGTGCAGCTGGCTGGTGGTGGAGTGTCTGCGCCGGGTGACGCCGAACCAGAGGCAGATCCTGGAGGTAACGCCCCCAGGCTGCTGGGGAGGTGGTGTGGATGCCCCCCCCCGAGGATGTGGTGTGGAGGGAGCACGGTGCCGTAACGCACCCCTATAACGCTGTCTGCCACCCTGCACAGCTGTGCCGGGAACAGGGCTGATGGCTGTGAGCGGTGTAAGGCCACAGCATGGAGAACAAGAGGTGACTCCTGCCACGCTGTGAACGAGCAGCTGGACCTCAGCCTGACTTGTTCTGGTGTTTTCTCAGGAAAACTATGGCTGTAAGGAGCCTGAGAAGGTGGCAAAGGTGAAGGAGCTCTATGAGGCTCTGGGCATGAGGGCAGCTTTTCAGGAGTACGAGGAGAGCAGCTACCGACGCCTGCAGGAGCTGATCGCAAAGCACGCCGC
>NW_010180388.1:0-4192 GCF_000695765.1 Mesitornis unicolor | reverse complement strand
GGGCCCTTCCCACTCCTCATATTCTGTGATTTATTATTTATTATTATTTTTGAGCTTTGGATGTATGCTTAGAAAACTTGTAATAACTGCAGAAGATGAGGTGAGGAATTGTAAGACAGACTCAGGCTTTAGGGCTGGATTTGTTCAGAGCCAGCACAGATGTGCTCTGCCAGCAAGTGGCAATGCAGAGAGCATTCGTCATGCAAAAAAAAGATTGACAGGAGCTTTGAAAGACCACAAGATTTTTTGATTCCTGCTTGGTAATTTCAGAGATGAAGAGGCTTTGGTGTCCTAAATTGATGTCATTTAAAAGGAAGCTGTTTCTGATAAATCATGCAGCAGGTTTTTCTTGAAGGCACATTGTGGGAGGAAAAGGCCTGCTCAGGTCAGGAGGGGATGAGACATCTTTTTTGTGTGCTATAGCCAAAATCATTTGGCCATGCCATCCTGGTTAGGATTTGTCATGGGGAGCTCAGGTTTGCAGTGGCATAAGTGGAAATGCAGCGAGTGACTTCTCTTTTGGGTGGATGTGATCTGACATTGCCACCTGTACCGCCTCAACCAGGGACTTGTGTGCTGTGCAGCAAAAGGAGATGGTGTAAAATGAGAAGTGGAGGAGATCTGGGCTGCTGGAAATAGCTTTCCATAAAACAGAGCATTCAGAATGCAAATCTAAACTGGCTTTGTTTGTTTTCTCCAACATAAATGAACAATTTCGGAAAAATAATGTACCTTGAACTTGAAATAGTGTGATTATCGTGGCAGTTCCACAGTATTTGATCTGAATGTTTTTCTTCTATAGTAAATAGGAGTTTTCCTTTGTAAACAGCCAGAAGTTACAGAAACATGCGGTGTTGATCCCCTTCCTCTGTGTAGGACTGGTGTCTGTAACTCGCTCTCCTGAACTGCAGAGGAAGAGATTAAAACGCGCTTTGTCCTGTGATCATCTGTGCGTCTTTTGATCTTCCCTGTTCTTTAAATGCCTCTGCTGAAACCCTCCTGTGAAAATACACATCCCAGCTGGGAGTTAGCTTCGTAGGTGAAATGCAATAACCTTGTGTGTTTTCTCTTTTCTCTTCCGCACGCGTCGACAGGAACCTGAATTGGAATAGAAAATGCAGCATTGGAATAGAAAATGCAGAATAAAGCACGGCCTGGCCAGCACAGCTCTTGTATCTCATCTTGTGACCCACGCTTTCAAAGCCTGAGAGGTTTTTTTTGATTCCTGAAAGCGGCTTTTGATTCCTTGCACTTGAAATGACTTTGTACGGCGTTTTGGTAGCCCACTGAGATTACCAAGTAATTATTGCGAGCTGCAGATAGCAAGTGTAAGTCAAACACACACACTTTGTTTTTACTACGGCCTCAGGCTGCAACAGAAAGTGGTTTTTCCAGCCCATATGTCATGATTCAGAAGAGTGCTGTTAACTTTGAACGAGGTAGCATTTAACATCGTGGCGTGTACAAATCGGCTCTCCTAAATGGCACCGAATCACCTCTCTGTTGTCTTTTTTTCATAGTTAAAATGAATCCCTTTCAAAGCTTTTCTTCTCGTATGTCAGACTGAAAGTTAATTCTCTTCAGCATATTACTGAGCAGTTATCAAAAGTGTCAATCCCTGGGCTCTTGGATACTCCAGAAGAAATTACCACAGCATTATTATTTATAAATATTCCCATTCTTATCTCTTAATACCAATGTAATTATTTTGCACATCTATCCTTTCTGTTCTGTTTAGAAAACAGGGCAAAGTTTAAAGTAGTTCTAAAATACCCGATTTATTATAACGCAAGGAAAAAGAAGTTTTAAATATCAACGCTGCTTTTATTTTTGTAGAGGAATTAGAATTGGTATTTGAATGTTTTGCATAAAAGAAGATAAGGAATAAGGTCTCTCTTTAATTTATTTGCTATGGGGGGGTTGGATGAGGGGACCCCTGAAGGTCCCTTCCAACCCAAAGCTGTCTGTGAGTCTATGAGCTGTAAAGCTGTACCTGGTGTGGGTGACCCCCAGCCCTTCCCCATCCTCCCTTATCCTCCTTGCAGTTTTCTCTTAAAGCCTATGCTGGAAACGCCTGGGTCGTGATATTCTGTACAGAAACAAAAATACTGGTATTTTCTGACCTCGCACAAGGCAAAATCAATGGACGGTCTCTGCTTTCAAACCTGCCTCTCCAGTGCTGCTTCAGGTATTTTTTGTGGACTGACTCAAGCAATTTGCAGTTTGTTTATCACTTTTTCTGTGCCTCTGTCCAGATTCAGCAGCTCCAGGCTGAGGGGTGGTGGGTGCTGTGGCAATGGCCCTCTCAGTCAGACACCTTCGTGCTTAGGAGCTCCTGGAGTCCAGGCTCCCCCCGCAGCCTCCCCGCTCAGCTTTAATTTGTGTTGATGTGGGTGACTGGATAAATTGGGATGTGTTGTCACCAGTACACTGCTTTCAGCTCGCATTATCGCTTTACCCAGTCAAAGTGTGACAGTCTGTGCTGTGTATTATTATAATCGCACTCGGAAGCAGAGGCAGAACTGAGTCAAGGCTTGTCTAAAAGATGGCAAAAGATGTATGCTTGTCTCAGTGAGTATGTGCTAGGAATTTATTAGAGGCTATAAAACGCTGAAATGTAAGGCAAAGTTCCGATTGGTTTAACAACTGAATTTTTAGGTAAAGGTTTCTGTGTGATAACTTGAAGCAATGATTCTTGGTGATAGAAAGGACGTGGGCTGGGAAGGCTGAGGGGCTGGAAATACCCCTGCAGGTACCTGATTTGGTTGGACTCGATGATCTTAGAGGTCTCTTCCCACCTTAGTGTGGTTATCTGGCTCTGGGGTATCCTGGAAAGCGCAGAGGAAAGCTCTGTGAAGAGTGAAGCTGATGGAGCCTGGTTTCCTGCTAATCTGTGCTCTACATCCCCCTTTCTACCCCTGTTTCCCACTTTCTGAATAAAAATAATTAAAACAAGACTTGTAGCCCTCTTGCTCGCTAGGACACAACATTTAAGTTTTGCTTTCTGTTCCCCACAGAACTGCTCATTTCCATGAAACCCATCTGTCCTGTTGGTTCCCAAGTGTTTTTTGAGAGGCTGGGAGGAGTCACAAGCCCTAACTCATTTAGACTTTAAAAATAAACCATATCCCACGCTACCAAACCAAGTGACCTGGTTAGGAGGAAACACTGAACTTTGTGTGGTTTTATGCTTTTTAAATCATAGAACACCAGGTTGGAAGGGACCTCAGGGACCATCTGCTCCAACCATGGCTAAAGCACGGTCTGGACAAGGTGGCTCAGCAGCTTCTCCTTAAATCTTGAACCCTAAAAGTGTCCAGTATTGGCGAACACACCAATTCCTGGGGAGATAAGAATATATAAAGCGGTTTTTTGAAGAGGAAAGGTTGCATCCTCTCATTGGTCACTTCTCTGCTGTGCTCTTTAGCTGCCTGTCCAACTTCAGGTTTCTTTTTCAGAGCTTAATTTAGATATTGCACACGCGGGGCTGTTCTGTTTGAGCAATTTCTGTGCTCGGCGCAAATCGGCATTTGATGGAAGAGCTTTTCTGTCCCAAGTCATAACAGATTGGATTGTGTCTGCTGTCATCCTCTTCCCTAGCAGGGTAACAGCACCATTGATTTCAAATAACTTCTTGACCTTTCTGGATTTGAAAACTTTGGCTAAAGCTTATTTGCTTTGTATTGTCAATATAGGGAAAGTGTCCTCATGCAGAGCTTGTTCTGTTCCAAACCCTGTGGTCCCTTTTGCAATCATTTTTTAGGGGTGTTTTAGGTTACATAGGAGTTATTCCTCCTCCCTTTTTTTAAATATGCAAACTTATTTTGAATTTTTATAGAAGCCTTATTGTATTTCTGTATTGGAAATTGGTTTTATTCCCAAAGAGCACATTAAAAATATGTGGTATATTACAGAACCCTGATGCAGATTTCTAGGTTGTTTGCCCTCTCTGCGGTGAGAACTTGCTTAAACAAGGAAAGAGCAAAGAGCTTTTTTGTTTGGTAACTCCCATGCCTTTGAATTCTTGGAACATCTTTGCCGGTAAATTCACTTTTGCTTCCAGTTTCTAACCAGAGCGAGCAGTGTCACCCCTGTGACGCCCGGGACAGGAGCGTGAGGTGGCTGCAAGTGCCACATGGACACAACCAACTGGTTTTTATGTCCTTATCTGTCCTGAAAGGTGACTGCTGTC
>NW_010180387.1:492-8775 GCF_000695765.1 Mesitornis unicolor | reverse complement strand
GCTGTGGGAGATGGTGTCAAAGGCCTTACAACTGTCAACTCAAAAGTGATCATGTAACGTGTTACAAAAAGTGCATTTAAAAATTCATATTTTCTGCAATTTATATGGACCTCAAATCTAGAACCTTTTGATCTTGAAAATTAATTTCCACATTAATAAGTGATTATAAAGATGAATACACTTGTAACCAATCTCAGAAATGTCTTGCTACTGATATTCAACTTTGAGGACCTATTCACACATTGTCAGTGTTTTCATATATGCAAGCATGATCACAGAAAATGATTAAAGAACAGTTTTAATAATTTAATTTAATAATTTCTTGTCAAAACTTCAAATCCCAATTATGTCAGGCTGAATTTAGTCCAGAGATCAAATTGTTAACTTCACATACAAGCAGCCTTTCCTTTCAGGTTAGGGAGAGCTGTGTGTGACATTTATGTCCTCAGGGAAAAATGACAATCATCTCTAGAAGATTTATTCCTAACTTTGTTCCCTTCTAACAATTTTCTTCAAGTACCATAATCATGCACACGTGAATTCATGCTCTAAGTCTCCCCACACATACTCACAAGTTGAATTCTTGAAATATTTTCAAAGTCATTGCAGTAAACACAGTGCTAGATCATTTATAGAATACGTCTTTCAAGGAGAACAGTATTTTTTCTTTAAGTATGTGTTGTCTATAGGGCTATGTTCTCAGTTTGGAAAATATTACCATCCTCTTTACAGCTTTGATTAACCTTCATGTGGTTATTTTTGCCTAATGTTTCTAACTGTTAATTTACTAAGACCAGAATCAGATATTAAAGACAAATTCATAAACTCCAGAATACACAAAGTGCATTACAATTTGTATTATTGACATCATTGTAGATCACTTAGTTTCTGCTAACGATGAGTGATAGTCCGTGAGAATATTGCAACAAAGATTAGCTGGAATGAGTTAAGTTCTCTGCTGAAAGAGCTTCAAAGTTGAGATTCTTTCAGACTGATGAAACAGAAAGAGAAGGAAACTACAAAGAATATGAAATCTTGTTATCTGCATAACAAGGCATACATTTCATAAAAACTCATTTTACAATATTTTACGGCATTTCTTAGGGATTTTGATTTTGGTGTATACTGTTGCTTTACTGACTTATTTCCAAGTGCTCAATTCAATTAAGACCATAAATTCATTGATTAATATTCCTTAATATTCTAGCCCAGGTATATTAACATCTTAATCACTTTCTTAGATTAGAACCACCCAG
This sequence comes from Mesitornis unicolor, assembly GCF_000695765.1. Lineage (NCBI taxonomy): Eukaryota > Metazoa > Chordata > Aves > Mesitornithiformes > Mesitornithidae > Mesitornis > Mesitornis unicolor. The sequence goes on along the minus strand of NW_010180387.1, from coordinate 7,519 downwards.
CTCGTGCCCCCATTAAAGTTGTGGATTAAGAAAACATTCCTGTCTTCCATGAGAATAGTTTTGGTCAGGAACTTGTCATAAACAGCACCAATTTCTTTTTAATGAAAATGGTGCTCATACATCCACATATTAAATGAACTTATCTTCTAGGATATTTGAATAAACAATGAAGATAATTTATGCTTAACAACAGTGTTGGCTGCCTTCCTCCTCTATCGTACCACAAAAACAAACAATAGAACAAGAAAAAGTCCAAAATGAAATCAATAGAAAAAGTGGATCTAGGTTTTTTTTTGTTAACAATTTGTCCTGGGCTTCAGCTTTTCTGTCCACAGAACAATTGTGACTAACACGCTCTCCTCCCACAATGGGACTCAATGATGGCAGCATGGCAACATTGACAATTAATGCTAATTGGAATAATTACATTTAAAGGCAATCAGTTGTGTCTCAGAGCAAGGACATGCTTGAGCATAGAGATGGGCAGAACTTAAAAGTACATACACACATACTTATGCTGACAATGAACTGCCCAGTTGCATTTGTAGCAGGGTATTTCCTTGGTAGCATCATAACATCATAGAATCATAGAATGTATTGGGTTGGAAGGGACTTTTTGAATTTGAACAATCCCCTAATTCCTGAGTGCTAGAAAACCCAGGATCTGAGATGTGTCGGTGATGTACTTGCAGCAGTTCCAGCTCTTAAAGTATTGACAACAATGAAATTTCACCAAAGAATCATAGAATCACCATCTTTAAAGATCATGTAGTCTGATCCTCCTGCAGTGAGCAGGGACAATGTTACTAGGTCATGTTGCTCAGAGCCCCACCAAGCCTGACCTTGAATATCTTCAGGGATGGGGCCTTCACCACCTCTCTGGGCAACCTGTTCCAGTGATCTACCACCCTCCTATTGAAGAACTTTTTCCTAATATCCAACCTAAATCTACCCTTGTCTAGTTTAAAATCATTACCCCTCATCCTATTGCTACATGCCCTAATGAACAGTACATGTCCTAGTGAACAGATCATAGATCTGTTGAATCAACTAATTAATACCAATATTTCCTATCAGAAACACAAAATTTAACATATTTAGTTTCTATGTGAAGAAACCATAAAGATACAGTAAGCTCTTCTCCCACCTCTCCCAACCTGCTCTTGGCCCTCACACTTCTAGCATTCCTAAACGTAAACAGATAGGCCATGCAACTAGCTGAGTTTTTTAAATTACATATTCTCTCTACAAGGATATCTCACTTAATTATTGACAAAGGCTGTTGAGGAATGACCAGTGTTTCACCTCAGAAGAAAGTGAGAGAAGCTGTACATTCACTTCACTGGGGCAAGTTGGGTTGTGTCCACATTGTGTACATCAGACCTGCCTTGAGGCTTTGCAGCAGCTTGGGCTGCACTCAAATATTGCTAGGGCAGATACAGAGGTAGGAGCAAAAGCTTCTGGTCTCACTCCATAAAGGAAGAAGAGAAACAGATGAAAGTGATGCTCATTCCTCTGATAATGGGAAGCGTGGTAGACACAACCACTGATTTTGGGGGAGCTGTTCCCATCTATCATTCCTTCCAGTGATACCAGCCACTCAGCAACCTGTTGCCTTTTTGTGTGGCATTGAGAGCTGCAAAGTGGGCCTCTCAGGACTCTCCTGCAAGCACAGTGCAGAAAAGGGTCATTAATCACCTTGCTGCCCAAGACACTTTGCGAGTGTCTAGAGCAGCTTCACATTACTTGAAGGATGGTCAAGGAATTAAGTGCTACTGGTCCACACTCAAGTCAAAATGAATAATCTCATCACAGAGCAAACTAATTTGAAACATTAAAGGTTCCCCATGCCTTCCTTTTAATCTCTGTACTAAAAAAACATGTCATATTTTTGAAAAACATTAGTCTGTCAAGACAAAGAAATTCCAGGGGCTTTAAATCTTCCCCTACAAAAAAAACAGAGTACAAAATCATGTGTCCAACACATTCATTTGCATTCACAGGCACACTTGAAAACACAGGAAAATAATTTCTCCAGTAAACTGTCTTCAAACAACTATATCCACAAATAACCAGTCTGACTGATGAGAGCAGAATTTGGACCTGCATGTAAGCTCCTATAAGTAATTTGCATCCTTTTTCTAATTAATAAAATATATATTCGTTAGTTCATAGGATTTCATGTTTCATATCTAATTATAAATTGATATTAAATGTTAACATAGAAAAGGATATGAATATACTTTAATCAAGATTCAACAAAGCTATTAATTATGACCTGAGCGGTTTTAAGTGCTGTTGAATCGTATGTGATTCAGTTGTTTGCGCCAATGCTAAAGCATTGGGATTTTTAGCAAGACCCTAAGGATCTCTTACTGACAGCCCACTGCACTTTTCACTCTCTCACCCTACATTCTTCTGTCTTCTCCATCTGAGACTAAAAATTTCTCATGCACCAAATCTGAAGATCACTGATTAGGTTTAATTCATTGATCACTACATAATTTCATTCGCTGTTTCTGTTATGGGAAAAATAGCTCAATGCCTCTTCAAGCCTGATGGCTAACTCCAGCGTTTCACAATACTTCCTGATGTCTCTAGAAATCTTAGACTCAGTTTGTCAACCTGAATTATAAACTAAAACTTAAAACAGAGACAATTTCTAGCTCTTCAGTTCAAATAAGCACAAATATTCTCCATCCTCAGAAACTATGAGCCAAGTAGAAAAAAAAAATATTGCTTAGTCATTGTCATAATTTTTTGAAATTGCTCTTTTAAAAAAAAATGCTGGAGGTTGACCAGGCTGCTATTGGGTGTTTATAGCTGTGTTATCAGACCTCTCAAGATAAATTGTCTCAATGAATGGACTTAGAAAGATCACCTCTCCTTTCTGTGCTGCTGTGGATAATAATGGTATTTATCTCTCTCTGAAAAGTATTTTAGGATCTACTTAAGCATCAATAATCTGACATCCAAAGGCTCCATAGAAGTGTAAAACATTGATATAAGTAAGCAATACTTACTATTTAACTATGCAAGATACAGATTAACTTCTCAAGGGATGAAATGTAGGTACTATTTGTTATGTGAATATCCCATATGCTAGCCAGCACAACCAGAAACTGACAAAAACACAAGAAACTTGAGTGAGTCACAGATACTGTGTCACATTAAATAAAGGCAGCAGCAGGCATTATCCATTGCATTTCCATGCTCATTGTGCTTTGGGAGAAAATGGCCACAACCTGAGAGAACAGAATTGTCAACCTGGCTGAGCAATAAGTTCCTCATTTAATATTACTACAGTTGTGAATGCCCAGCACATGCCTGTATGGCCACAGCAGAGAGCAAGTGCAGCATTGAAAATGTTTAGTTTTGTTTTCTTCTGTGATTCTCTCAATTTGATATTTTAAAGGCCATTGATGCAGTGAAATGCAGTTGTCTGATTTGTCTAACTGGCAATAGAATCATTCTACTTTGTTATCAGGACAAATTTAGACATTGTTGCATTTTTTAGTTTTTAATGCAATGCTCTGTTAAGGGAGACATAAAAATCTAGACAAATCTGGTTTGTCTAAACAATTCACTCTGCGGTTTTAAAAGTAAAGGTAAGCTTCTCACAGATTAATAGAAAATAAAGCCATACAATACCTGGATTCAAAACACAAAGTTTAACTGGCTTCTAACCAATGCTCTGATCCACAAAGGGCCTTCAGCTTCCGCACAAGCTCTCAGCACCTAAATCCACAAGTGTTCTCCACAGAAATCCCCACTTAAACTCTGGGCCTCCTTGGATGATAATGAATAAAAGCGGCAGCATCTCTGCTTACTTTCCGTGGAAGTAGCACTTTGGCTCTGCTTCCTTCCAGCAAGTGCCTGGCAGGGCTAGGGATCCAACCAGTGATCTCAAATGTGATTTGGTGCTGGTGTAGCAGCTGGGAGGTCACACTGCTTTGGTAGCTGAGGTGAGAAAGCAGTGTGGTGGCTGTGGTTCAAAGAAGTCTCTTAGGCTTAAGATGCTTCCCACTTGGTTTGCCAGAGCTGACACTTTTCCAGGGCTATAACACTAAAATTGATGGTATATTCATAAGCAACAAAATATAGTTTCTGATAGTTTGTTCATTGTGTTTAATGACTATTAGGAGCAGAAGGAGGGAGGAAGCAAAAGGAAGAAACACTTGCAAAACATATTGCACTTGCTTTAAGCGATGGCACAGTCCCCTTAACTCAAGAAGGAGCAGGATGAGATTAACTGTAAGAAAGCTGAGGTGATGTGCAATCAGAATCAGAGAGACAGGTGAAAATATGATCCCAAGCTCAGATGCCAGTTTGTTCTCTTTGCCCTGCATTACTTTTCTACTTCCATTTGTGGGGAGGATGTATAAGATTAGCAGTTCCTGGCAGTTTCTCCAAAGGCTGAGGGCTAGATTTCTGACCTCTGTTGGGATGAACTGGTGCTGCAAATCAGTGAACAGTATTTTAACATGCATTGAATAGTGTTTTAATGTGTATTAAATACTGGTCGAGGCAACAAGGCTACGTTCATCTCTGCCAGGGAAACATTCAATGACGTTATGAGAATTCCTTTCTCATTAGTCAGTTAACTTTAATGCCATGTCAAAGTTTGGGTCTGTCATAACTGTTGCATGTAATAATTAGATGTTTTTTTAAAATATTGGGTAATATCTACATCGTTCTTCCTCCTGGGTGGTGAGGTTAATGTGCTAGAGGGAAGGGATGCTATCCAGAGGCACCTGGACAAGTTGGAGAAGTGGGCCCAGGTGAACCTTATGAGGTTCAACAAGGCTAAGTGCAGGGTCCTGCACCTGGGTTGGAACAATCCTTGTTACCATTACAAGCTAGGAGATGATGTGCTGGAAAGCAGCCCTGAAGAAAAGGACTTGGGGGTACTGGTAGAGGAAAAGCTGGACATGAGCCACCAATCTGCATCTGCAGCCCAGAAGGTGAACCACATCCTGGGCTGCACCAAAAGAAGTGTGGCCAGCAGATCGAGGGAGGTGATTCTGCCCCTCTACTCTGCTCTGGTGAGACCTCACCTGGAGTACTGCATCCAGCTTTGGAGCCCTCAACACAAAAAGGACATTAAAGTGCTGGAGTGGGTCCACCAGAGGGCCACAGAGATGATCAAAGGGCTGGAGCACCTCTCCTATGAAGACAGGCTGAGAGCATTGGGGTTGTTCAGCCTGGGGAAGAGAAGGCTCTGGGGGGACTTCATAGCGACCATCCAATACCTGAAAGGTGCCAATAAGAAAGTTGGGGAATTGCTGTTCACTAGGGCATGTAGGAATAGGATGAGGGGTAATGGTTTTAAACTAGAAAAGGGTAGATTTAGGTTGGATATTAGGAAAAAGTTCTTCAATATGAGGGTGGTAGATCACTGGAACAGGTTGCTCAGAGAGGTGGTGGAGGCCTCATCCCTGAAGATATTCAAGGTCAGGCTTGGTGGGGCTCTGAGCAACCTGATCTGGTAACATTGTCCCTGCTCACTGCAGGAGGATCAGACTACATGATCTTTAAAGGTCCCTTCCAACCCAGTACATTTTATGATTCTATGATTCTTTGGTGAAATTTCATTGCTGGCAATACTTTAAGAGCTGGGACTGCTGCAAGTACATCACCGACACATCTCAGATCCTGGGTTTACTAGCACTCAAGAATTAGGAGACTGTTCAAATTTAAGTTTTTAGTTCAGCTCCAAACAGACATGAGGGATAAGAAGGTAGTTTTTAAGAGACATGGCGATACCTGAAGATGGAGTCTCTTGGCTGAAAACCAGAAAAAGGGGATGTTAAACACAGTGAAATAGGGAAAGGAAATATTGAAAGTAACAAAGAGAAAATAGTGACTCAAAACCCCACAGCAGAAGGAAAACTAGGAAAGATTTTTAAATCTTCGACAGTATTCCACCCATCCAAATTGACTTGTCTGTCTCTTGAATTATTTGAGACTAAAAATAAGGAGCTTGTCATTTGACTTGATTTTTTTTTTTAATAATACATGGGAAATTCTAGGCCCATCTCTGCCATCAGTCAAATAACACAGGCCCAGCTAAGGCCAGCTGAACAAGAAGCCTACTCAGAGCTGGAGCCACTGGTCCGGACTGTCTCTGCTAGAAGCAGCATTTTTTAAAAGTAAATAATGATTGAGGAATTTGAAGCTGCCTGAGGCAGTTTTGTTTGTTGTTTTGTTTTGTTCTGTTTTCAATGTACTACTTTTCATCTCCACACATGAAAACAGAGCCATTAATGATCATATCTTGCACTTCAATGTCTAAAGGGTACTGCACACAACAGATGAGCTTGCTTTTGACCATATAAAGTCTACTTTAGCTAATTTAGTTCATTTCAGTTATTTTAGTTCATGCTAGGACATCAAATATTTGTAAAATATTATCATAGCAGGCATATGCGTTTCCTGAGATAGATTTCAGTTGCTTTTATCTCTCCCCCTTTTTAAATAGTATTTACATAACATTGAAATTAACTTTTGATCACTTCAGGTTTACCTCTGCTATTATAGATAATTCACTATGATCAAAAATGAGGTTTCCATCCCAATTTTTGTAAAATAGCAGCAGTGTTTGCATTCATACCTCAGCTACCTTGTTGTTAGCCTAACAGAAAGCTTTCACCACAGAGGTGGCTGCTGTGATTACATTTGATCAGCTGTAGAAGGGATTTCCCAGAACAAGGAATAGAAATGCTTTTATAGCCTTTTTGGTAATGTCAGGATTTTTTTTGTTTTGTTAGTATAATCTTTTGCCAGTCACTAACAGCATGATCCAAATCCCATTCGAAGGCAATGGAAAATCTCCCATTGAGTTTGATGGCCTTTGGATCAGTCCCTAAGTGCATTTAGACTTAATGAGATGTTAATGTGAATTTTATGGTGCTGTGTATATGAATAGATTTTCTAAACTTTTTTTCCCACAAATGCAGAAGGAGTGATCTGCCTTTTTAAATTTTTAAACTTTATTTTCCTGCTACAATTGGTATGCACGCTGAAG
>NW_010180387.1:0-461 GCF_000695765.1 Mesitornis unicolor | reverse complement strand
TCCTCCCGTCCCCTACTACCTCCCCTCCTCTGCAAACCTTTATTGGTGACAGACTGCAAACTGCAGAAAACATTCTCCTCCTCTCGCAGTAATCTAAATGAGGAGGAAATACCGTTCTCCCGATGTGTCTTGTTACTGTGTTAAAACTTTGGTTGGCAGAAAGGCAAAGTCAAGGCCTGACTACACACACGCGCAACGCCCCCCCCCAATAATAATTAAAAACCACAAAAAACTCACCAACAAAAAATACCCCCCCAAAAAAAACCAACAAACAAACAAACAAAAACAACAACTCACAACCCCAAAAACCAACCACAAAATCCCGGGGAAATGGGGAAAGTGCTCGTCCTTGTTTCTTGCTCCACCTGGCGGGAGATGCGCGCGTGGCGGCGGGGCGCGCGGGAGCGAGGGGGCGGCGCGGGCCGCACGCGCCGCGGGAGGCAGGCAGGCCCCTTCCCGGG
>NW_010180386.1:14800-18499 GCF_000695765.1 Mesitornis unicolor | reverse complement strand
GGAGGGGAGGGAGAGCGCTTGCCTTGCTCGGTCCCCTCAAAACACTCCTATCCCGCACGGAAAACCTTTCAGCCACGCTTGTCGGCAGGCCATCGTGTTTGGGTGGCCCTATTTTAGAAACTACTTCAGCACCTTCATTAGATCCCGCTTGTTTTTCCAGTTGGAAGAAGGGCTAAGAGGTGCGGCGCCCCACATCCAGTGAAAGTTAACAGGGCCTGTTGGGTGGGCGCCCTCACTGCCCATCTCGTTTTGGAGTATCCGCTGTTACAGCCTTTTATTTGAAGTTTTACGCTGTGCTGAGCCTTCTCCAGTCTCCCTTAGTGCTGCCTGGCACTTGCTCATTACATTGAATATCAACATTTTGAAATTACCTGCACAAGTGGACGGGGATGGTTTTCCAATCCAGTGAGAATTTCTGGATGGTGACAAAAAATGATGTGATGCTAAAGGAGCATTTTGAATGCTGCCTGTGAAGAAATGCTGATGTAGTAAAGCCTACCGGTAGTGGGGCAGTCGCATTCAGTAACGTGAGAGTGCAGTGAAAAGTTGTGGGTGAGCTCCTGTATTCTGTGCATGGCACACGTGCCTTTCTGTTTTGTATTTGGAGGTGAACACCTCTGTTTCTCTGTCACTTACATAAATACCAATATTGACCCACATGGGTATGAACCAAGATCTCACTCAGCCAAAAGACCCCCAGTCTTTTCTTGAGCCACTTGGTTATTAAAAGATAAGTTCGATTTTCTTCTTAAATTTCTTTTTTCTACCTTTTATTATTTACGCCTTACAAGATCAAAGAATAACAGTGAAAAATCTCAAGATTTGAGACATAAAATGGACCACAATGTGAAAATATACTGCCAAAGACAATTTTACATTGGCACGAGAAGTACTAAACTGGTTTAGTTTGCCAACAGTACTTTTTTAGCTACATCTACATTGTATAGCATTGGCATCCTTCCTTTCAAGATTCATTCATGCTTGTCAGTGGTACATTAAGCCATATATCAGCATAGAGCAGCACAAGTTAACAGTAACTCCTAACATTGTTTAACAGGCTCATGCTGAGTGTAGTTCATGCCACTGCTGTCTCTAATAGTGTATGGTCCTGGTTCTCTAAAATAATCTGGATGTGGATAGGACACTTGTAAAATCAAAGGAAAGGCGAACACCTTGGGAAGAGCTATGAAGGTGTTTTTAACGTATTGTAGGAGCAATGAGAGCGCACTGACACCAAAAATGCTTATTATGAAACTTATGCTCTGCTGTGGAGAAATGCTGGGCTCCTCAGAGGGGGTCAGTCCACTGTGTGTCTCCAGTGATCTTTAGAAGAAACTTTCAGCCTCTAATATTCATCAAGAATTAGAAAAAAAATCATTGGATAGAAAAGTTGGTATTTAATCTGTTTTGAGTATCTGGCTAGGTTTGCATGAGTGTCAATTTGAAAGCACTATAAATGATACTTCAGTTTATGTGGAGGATTCCACATAAACATTCCCATAAATATAAGGCTAGCTAAACTAGCCTTATAACTAGCTAAAGCTAGCTAAAAGCTAGTTTGGACAACATGCTGTAAGAAGTGCTTCAACAGAATGGTCCTGTACAGGCACCTACATAGTAGTTCAGAATATACAAACTCTTCTATCCTTTGTGACTGGTAAACTGCCATCTAAATCAATTTACTCACACAATTAAATGCATACGAGTTCTTTTAGGACCAAAATGCTCTGCCTGTCTAAGAAAATACCAATAGCATGAGCTGGTTCTCAGCTTGCTCATATTTCATAGAATCATAGAATCGTGTAGGTTGGAAAAGACCTTTAAGATCACCGAGTCCAACCGTTTGAATCATCATATTCAGGTAAGAGGCATTAAGGTGTTTTCAGTCATAATGTGATGTTAAGAGATTCATCCGAGGCCAGACAGAGGCAAAACTGAGACACCAGTTCAGTACATCGTGATTCCCAGCTTGGGCTTCTGTTTTGGGAATGGGTAAATATTTATTTTCCATCAACTGCAATAGCAGTGAAGGACCCTGAGACCCCAAGGGAAGTATCGGTGGTCTGTGCTACCAGGACTGGTCAGACCTTGCTGTCTCTCTCATTCTTATTCTACACACATGCGTTTATTTAGTTAGTGCAACTGTGCTTAAAGGAAGGTCACTTTCATTTGCTTTTAAGTGTGATTTCAAAGTGAAATAAATTGATTCTAGCCACTGTTGAACTGATTTAAGATGTAACCAAACCTTCTTAAATATTTAGAAATAGGTTTAGTTAAGTTGATACATTTCTGTATGTAAAATTTTAGGTGGTCAGCTAATAGCTCTTTTCCATCTCTGACTTTTATTATTATAGTTAGTTATGTTTAAGCACTGGCATAGGAGAGGATCTGGAATAGATTTTATGCTGCATTTAAGATTAATTTATTCCATCTGTCCCAGGGAGGGAAAAAAGAAACATTAGAAGGAAATATATAATTAAGATAGTAAGTAAAGCTACCACAAACTCTAGGCTCTCTTCTTTCTATATTTGCCTCATTTAACTCTGTTTTATTCTGGTCTTTCACATAATTATGGTGAAAATGAGACCTCTCTGCATTAAATTCCAAGCATTTCAGAGATTTTAGTGAATGAGGTGTTAAGTCCTGGCCTTAGATTCTTTCTGTTACCTGTGCTTCACATTAACTCCTCTGTAGGGTTTGTTGAAAAGAAAAGTTAAGTTTTAATTACTTTCTTATACTTATAAGGCTGTGATACTGGTTTAAAGATAAGGATATCGTGAAAATATTCCTGGGTTAAATTTCCCCAAGTTTCAAGCCTTTTGTTAAGTAGTATTTAGTATCAGTAGTCACAGAGACTATGAGACACAAAAGTATCAGGAAACATTTTCAAAGACAAATAAACCACTCTGTTGTTGAAACTAAACACTGAAGACATCAAATTATTGCTATTTCTGCAGAAAGTTCTCTGGCTTCTAGTTGCCTGGGGCCAGACCTAAAATAAAACTTGGGGTACATAAAAGACGATGTAAAGTGAATTTATATGGCTGTGTTCAAATCTGTAGCCTGATAAGTCCTACACAGTGGCTAATTAGGAGGTGTCTGCCTTCCAAAGGGAACTTTAAATGTGCCTGGTGCTGTATATCGAGATTGCACAAGGTTAACCTAAACCTTAGCTCGTATCAGCAAAGTTAAGCACCACCTAGCTGCAGTGTCTGGCTGCTATAACCTCTGTCCTCGCCAAAGGAAACTCAGGCAGCAGAACCTCCTCCTCATCCCTCACGTCATGGTCGTAGTAACCGAGAACGTGATGCAGGAGAGCGATGGCTGCAGGCCTCCAGCCAAAGAAAGGCAGAGCAGAAAGCTGAAAGATGACCTGCATCAGATGATACGTGTGCTAAAACAGAGGAGGAAGCAAAAGCATCGATTTCCCTCATGAATCCACACCTGGATTCAAATTTCAATCTCTTTTTCTGCTCCCTGAGCTCTGCTGGGCTATCATCTTTCCTCCACCAGCTGTGAGGATGGAGTATATGCAGAAGAGTGTGAGTTTGGCTATCTAGCCCAAAAAGGAGTAAGTGAAAAGAATTGGCTGCTTTGATCATTGCCCCATGTGAATGTCCTACTGATTTTGATATCACTTACAGGATATTTCTAGCTTCTTCCCTATATTTCTTTCTATACAGTGACAGAGCTTCACTG
>NW_010180386.1:0-14769 GCF_000695765.1 Mesitornis unicolor | reverse complement strand
AGGAGAGAGAGGAAAAAAGTGTCCCTTTTAATGTAACTGAAATTCTGGTGGTAAGGTTGCGCTGTTGGGGAAAAAAGTACTCAATTAAATTCTTTTCATGCAGCATTTCGGATCTCTCCCTTTTTCTGTGCAATTCTAAAAGAAAAGGGGACAGATGCCACTACAGTTCCTTCCTTCATTATGCTATAAATTAAAGAGTCCTAGATTTTGAGAGACACAATATGGGCCTGGCTTAGCAAAGAATTCAGGACTGTAGAAGAAGAAAAGACAAAGATCCTAAAGGATGGGATTTTTCATTTCCAACTAAAACTTTTCAGAGTGAACTGTAATCACGCTGTGTCCATCCTCTGCTACCTGACTTTAGAGGCAGAATCTCACCCTTTATAAGGGGCTGTGGATTCCATTCCTGGCACTTTCCATCCCTCTCTCAGTGTTGCACTGATGAACTCAGTTTACAGGATCTGGCGTTCATAGAAAAAGTTTTATCCTTCAGTGGTCCCAGAGGAAATTAGCACTCTACAGGTCAAGACTTGTTAACATTCACTACTGGACTTTAAGATACTGGGTTGTGGATTAAAAAAAATGGAGGCAATTGCAGTTTTGAAAGGAGGAGGGGAGTTATGGCTTGGCATGTGGTTCAGTCTTCATGCTAGGTCAGCTCTAAAAGGCTGACTTTCAGACTGGTAAATGTTGCCAGAATATTTGTGGCAGTTTCTCACATAGACTGTTGAGTTGTTGGGTTTTTTTAAGGGTTATGATGAGGTCAGTTTCATTTGTGGTAGGTCTCAAGCCAGACACCCAACCTCCTAAAATTCTACAATTTTGAGGTAAAATACAACTATGCAATAAAAAGCTGTTTCTTCAAAGCACTGAGGCAAGGGTTTTCAGTGGAGTTTTCAGGGAGTTTGGTTCCCAGGTCCCACTCTTTTAAGTTTCATTTGAAAAGCCTAGCATGCACACTCATACCAAAATTCGTAGTATAGTGCAGCAAATATGTATTTTATAAGCAAATTGCTCTCTTTTTACTTGAATTCTAGTATATTAAATTTTTTATTGAAAACTTCTAGCACTCAGTAACAACTGCTATAAAATCTTGTGTGTTTGGAGGCCCTTTCTGCATCATCCTGAAGTCCAGAATTCAATGGGAGTACAAGGGGCAGCAGGGCTGCATCCCGTCTCTGTGCAATCCTCTAGTTGGAGACTTGACTAAGCTGAGTGATAAAAAGCCCATTTCAGGGGAAGTAAAGTTGAGGTGACTCTGTATCGTGGACTTTAAGGAATTAATCTTGCCCTCACATTGCAGATGATCCTATTCAGCCACACCTTTTCTGTGGATGTAATCAGTGGGTTTGCTGTATGTAGGTGCCAGGATCGGCACCCAGGCTTGGACTTAGGGCAGTGGCTCTGTGCTAGCCAGTAATGGATCAGTTCCAAGGCTGTGTGAGTGGACTGATTGGTACTGACATCCCAGATAAAGTGTAGGAGGTGAGCCTTTGCTCCAAATCTTCACCCAGCTGTCACTGGTGTGAGGGAACCTAGAAGATCTTAGCACCAGTTTGGGCAGTGTTGAATGTGGAAAGCCTGGTGTACAAGGGCTACATGCCACCATTGTGTGAAGGGACGTGGAGGGCATGCAGGTGAATTCCCCTTTTTCTGGTCACGAGCTGCTGGTGTTACACTGCACCATTCCTTTGGTGCCCTGCAAGAGAGAGTGCACCAGCATAATCCAAACAAGGACGTCTGGGACTCCATTGGGACTGGAGAGGTGCTTTCAAGATCTCAGTGGCCGGATATAGACCTACAAATTTGCACATATTTTCAAGTACTCTTAGCCCACTTGGCTAGAGTCTACTTAGATCTGTGCTGGCTGATAGATGGAGAATGTAGTTGTTTCCTGAGGGCTTACTGGGTCGAGGAGGCAGCTCTTGAGCCAGAGTTGGTGTTAGGTGATGCTCAAGTGTTTGCTTGGTTTCTCCCTTGATGGAAGTGTTAAGAGTGTATTGGCACACATCCATTAAAGTACAGTGGAAATGTTTCTGTTGTCACTTTAGGAGTGTTAGCAACTGTCATGCGGTGCCATGTATGTGAAGAGTTTACCAGGAAAGCAGACAAAAGACTCAGAGCCACTTTTATGAGATCAGTGAGACAGTTCTGGCTTCTGGTGAGCATCCTGAGCCCTTTTCACATATACTCAGTGAATGAGCATCATAGTCACAAAAGCACTCCTATGATGGTAACCATGGCAACTCCTATTAAATGAAGTTTTTCATGAAACAGTGTGCTTTACAAGGCAGAGATAACACTTATTTTCAAAGACCAGTCCCATACCCACTGGTGTTCAGAGAGGAAGGATTAAACCCCTATGGCAGCAGCAGTAAACATTGTAGCAGCTTTTATATGTAGACTCTTCTGAAGGGCAAAATGGTCTTCAGGTTTTTTTTCCTTTGCAGCTGGTCATGTCAGTGAAACATTTTACTCTGGAAACCATCTACATTTAAAACATGGTTGGATCTCCAAGGGAGATTTTATTTCTTAATTGTTCTGCCACATTTTTAAAAATAGAGTTTTGAATTACCTGTGATATAAGTTTTTAATCATAAGATTGACAATCCAATGGTCCTGTTAGTTTAAATGTTTTTACTAGAACTCTTCATCCAGTAGTTGTGAGTTTTAGCAACTGATTTATCAAGGAAACAGCAGGACCTGTGCATAATCTAAGCCATGGTAAACATAGTGAAGTAGATCACAGAAATAAAATGGAAGTATTTTTTTCTAGAAAATGTTTGATTTTGGTTCCACTTCTGATATCTGTAAACAAGTAGATTTACTGGTGTAGAGGGAGATGTTAAAGTCGCATTTGCTCTGGCTGGTGTAGGATCTCCTTTGTCCAGTGGCTTTTTGCAGCCTTTCTTTTCCCTCCCTCATTAGGCTGAGCCTGTAGCTGCTCCTCTTACTGATACAGTTGGAGAAGAAATGTTAAAAATATCCCTTCTGTCATGTTGGAAGCATTGTGTACATGATGTCTCTACCTGTGCTGAGAATATTAGGAGGCAATGATTGTCAGTGAATTGTAAGTTAAGAGTGTTCTGCTGTTTCAAAGGCTGATGATCAGCGTGGGGAGAGGCAGATGCAAGAGAGAAATTGGTACTTGATATAAATGTGTGCTTCTATTGAAAACTGGCAAGGAATCAAAGCAGAGCCTTGTACAGGAACCACAGAAAGAACATCACTGGGACTTAAAAGGAGGAGACAGACTCTGCCCCAGCATATGGGCCAGGGAGTTCTTTATGTCCTCTCACAGCAGGCAAATCACTGAAAGAATGTAAACCATCCCAGCTTTCTGGTTGATCCATTTGTACCAGGGTGGCCTTCTCTGAGAGCTTATGGATCAAATTAAAGGTCTTAACTAAACCTGCAAACTGCATCATCCAATGACCTGCAGAACCAGGGTGTCTCATACTTTTGCTAGCAGCAGAGCTCCTCACAGCTATATATACTGCAATACTCAGCTAAAAGTGAGGCTGCAAATTCTGCCCTTCTCTCCTTTCTCTGACCATGCATGTCCACCTCCTCATCTCCACACTACCTGGAGAATTTGAAGGAGCTGATCTGACTGAAAACCAGCCCAGTGAAAGAAAGAAGTGGCTCATCTTCAGCCAAATCCATTTTCTGGAGAGACTCACCTTCTGCTCATATAAATTCCAGGAGCAAGACATCAGAGAGGGACAGAACAGCATGGCTGGCAGTGCATGCCTCCTCCAAGGCAGGTAACAGGACCACAACAGCCCTGGATTCAGTTTGACTTCAGCCGCTGCTCTCAAACTGAACTGAAAG
The DNA here is from genome assembly GCF_000695765.1 of Mesitornis unicolor. Classification (NCBI taxonomy): domain Eukaryota; kingdom Metazoa; phylum Chordata; class Aves; order Mesitornithiformes; family Mesitornithidae; genus Mesitornis; species Mesitornis unicolor. The sequence goes on along the minus strand of NW_010180386.1, from coordinate 10,935 downwards.
AGTTGAAGAACTATAACTGGACTATATAAAAGTATGAAGGGCAGGAACTTGGCCCAGAAATCCATGAGCCAGAAAGGATCATTAGAAGAAAAAATTTGGATGCTGTTTCTGTGGTCTGCAAGTTTTAAGTGAAAATTATATAACTTCTTTTGGCTTGTATAAATCAACCTTAGGAAAATAGCTTTGATGTTTAAGAATCTCAGACACGTAATAGCTGGCATTTTGTGAGAAGTTCATAAAATGTCTTAAGACCATTAGTATTTTTGCTGTAAACTCATTCTGTAGCTTGGGAGCCATCTGCTTATCTCTGGAGTTTATTGCCATCCATCTACCTTAGCGTTTTGGAGGGCTACCCGTTGCTGCAGTGTGTGAGTGCCTTCCCTTCAAGCAGCAGTGCCTCCTGTAATCCCCGGCCTCTCTGCTATCTTCTGTTATTAGAGACTACAGGAATGGTTGTACTAGGTCATATCCAAGGTCCATCTATCCCAGTATCTGTCTCATGCAGTGGCCAAAAGCAGGTGTTTAAGAAAAGTGTAAGGATAAAGCAAACTTCTAATGACATTTCCCTGATTAATCTCAAGATGCAATTTCAATATTTAAGAAGGCCAGGGATCATAAATAAGAGTGTACAAAGTGGATCAGAGCATAGGTTTGCTTAGCCCACCTCTGTCTGGCTGTGGTAACAGTTTGACTATGAGAATATAAGCCTATTTTTCTGAATGCTACACATTCTAGTAGCGCTCTGGTAGCATCACATAGCTAGTGATGACGAAAAAGTCTTAACGAAACAGGAAAGCTGTCTTGGCAGCAGTTAGGCTGCACTGTGTAGGTAACAGAGCATCTAATGGTTGTTGTCCTCAGCTCTGATATGCCTCAGTCAGAGTTTTCTGATGGAGCAAAAGCTTCTTGGTGAATCTGCCAAGAACTTCACACCAGTGGCTGGCAGTGCTCCTGCCTGAAGCTGACCTCTCGTGATTTATGGGTACCATCCTGTACACAGCTGGGTTGTTATAGCCTCTCTGAATATGTTGGTTTGATTTTGTGAGGGAAAAGGTTTGTTTGGAAGAATAAAGGTAACAACATTTGTCACCATGGAAGAGACAGTGTCCAACCACCAAAGCTGTTAATTGCACCTCTTAGATCTGAGCTATTTGATGCACAAACCAGAGCCCAGCTGCCCACACATGCGAGGAAACCCAACTGGATTTAAACATTCTGCTTTTTGGGAAGAAGAAGGTGCTGTTCCTGACAATAAGACTGCAATGTATGTATCTTCTCTCCATCATGCTGCAGGAGCCCTGCACAGCCCTGCCTGGTCCCACTGGCCCTCTGACTTGTTTCTCTTAGGCCATAGCTGGAATAACGGTCTGGCATCTCTGTTGTGGCAGAGGGGAAGAGGGGATCTAAACTCTCATTTACCTCCTTCCCATTAATTTTACTGCTTCCCACCAAATTCCATGTGGCCGATCTGCTGGGTATACTGGGGCTGTGTGACTCAGGGCAGGAGAGGTGCGCTGCAGCAGGAAGCCCTACACCCGAGGAAAACACAGGAGGAAGCAAGCTGTCTTTAAACTTTAAAAACTCACCAGTTCTCCAAGATAAAAGGAAAAGGCCTAGCTGTTACTGTATCCATGTTATATCTACTGTAACAGATCTTTTTGGAAAACAGTCACTTCCATGCTATAACAAGTAAAATCTTTATAGGACAATCCTAGAAATAATTATGCAAATGAAAGCATTTACTCTAGTAGTCAGGATCAGGTTTTGCAATGCAGATGGATATAAAATAGAAAAATTTCTTTCTAAACTTACTCGTTTTCTCTGCTGATTGCTGGATTTTCTCCCAGACTTGGGCCCATGCAGCTCACTGCCAAAGAGATCCTTTCAGAGAGCCCAGGTGGGTAGTAAAAGGATGACTTGAGAAAAAGGTTTCCAAAAGCTGTTCTCAAGGCACCTAACATGTAGCAGCTAAAATAAAGACAATAACATGTGCAAGACACTCTTAATCCAAATCCCAGTAATGGAGTTACATGATAGGCTGCAGCCTTTTGCCTTTTAATTTATAAAGGATCAAGTGGTATTAGAGGCAGTCAGCTCTTCATCACAGCACATGAGCATGTAAAAAAATGCTGCTCCACAGAGAACAGGGAATAAATTCATCATCTTTAGTGAGCTATTCAAGGAAGCTGATCAGCATGTTCTTGTCTGTGAGTGAGGAGTGTTGTTTATGCTCAAAGAAATGGTGTGTGACATTCATGAAATGGTTTAGATACGGATTCTGGGCAAAACAGAAATGCATGAAACCAATGAAACTGTTCATTCTTTGAAGATGCACTGTTAATCTTAACTCTGAGGCAACACTATTCATCATTTTTATCTGTTCAGCAAATAGCAATGCTATGTGAAAAAGTTAAATTTCATTTTGAATATATGCATCCTTTATACCCTTTTATGTGTGTGTGCATTTTGGCATTTCTGGGGCTATTTACTATGGCCTATCACTGCACAATGTATTATGGATCTGCACAGTATTTTTGGAATATGCACTATGAGCAGTATTCTGTATTTGCAGGACTGATCTCATAAATAGTTCCTTTTCAGCTATTTTCCATAATAATGCTAGTGCTATAAGACCCACATAAACCCTTAAGAAAAACTTAAGAGAAAAAAAAAAAGGTCTAAAAGCTTGTAAAAATTTTATTCCAAGGCTGTCAAAAGAAGAAGTGAAATACATGATTTTAAGCACTTGCCTTTCCTCAAAGAATGGGAAAAGAAGTTTTACAAGTTACTTCTGCTTGCCCAGAAGTTGCTCCCATAACTGCTCTCCAAAAGTTCTGTGCATGGAGTAATGATTCAGATGCCAAGTTTATTCACCTGGGATATATCAAATAAATTCTCATCCTACATTTAGACAATCACTTTCAAGCCTATCCATTTAAAGTTAGGTATCTACATTTGTGTTTAGATTCCCACATAAAGCTGACAAAATTTTCAGAACTTACTGTTCATGGGCAATGCAGATGATCAGCATGCTTCAAAATCTACACCTCTGTTGCTGCTCTGAATATGAGCCATTAATTCAGATGTTGGTTTTAGAGGATAAGGAAGCTCTTGAGCATGTAAGAAAGGGATGGAGTAATTAATAGGAAAGCAGAGGATTCTCTTATTTATCCAAGGTTACACCTTCCCTTTATTTTCCTCCAATTTTTGTATAAATTACCATCTTCTACACTTTCTTTTGGCTCATATCCCTAAGGGGTTTACTTTTTTAGAGGTATCTTCTTTTCAACTGTCACAGCTTGACCTCCTTTAGCTCATCTTCAGAGTTCTTACCCTATTTGTTCCTCTTCCTCTAAAATCCACTCAGGAAACCACAGCAAAAATACCTCTTGCTATGAGTTCCAGCATCTGCCCATTGTCCTCAGACAGTCAGCTGAAGCTTGGGGAATATTTAGTATAAGGTGGTGCAGGAGTAAAGAAAAATCTGTACTCCTATAAACAAGAGTTGTGTCATCTTCTCCTTCCACTCTCACTCTTCAGAAGTCCGTGCTGAACCTATAAGAGAAACAAGTCTTTGTCCACAGAAATTAGTAGTGTTAACTTACAGGTAAAAAAAGCCAGATGCATTAGCTACCAGCCCAGCATACAAGGATAGAGGAAAAGTCTCCACATGGGGAAAAGTTTAAAGGAAGTGATTTGTCTGAAAGGAGATTTGAAAGTGAGGAATGGAGGTTGTCCATGCATGAAAGCAGGGAGCAAATTCATTGAGTGAAGACCTGTGTGCAGCTCCATTTTGTGTTCTAGGGGAACAGTGACCATACCAAACAGCTGCTGGACAGAACAAATTTTGCTTAATATTATGTAGTCTTCTGAGCGCTGTTAGGTCAGGAACTTAGCTGACCTAGGCCTTAGTCACTGGAGAAAGACAAGCACCCTCAGAGCGATTCACATTGCATGGGATCTCTCTTCATTGCTAGAGAAGAAGAGTACATGTGGGTGGTAGAGAAACTGTGTCCAATCTTATGATAGTATTCTTTTGTGTAGACAGATGCCTTCAAATTCCTCATTCTTGAAGAAGCTATATAATACTAGTCAATAAACTGGAGTTAATGTAACTGTCTTAGCATACTGCCTATTTCAGCTAGAGAAACATTTCTTATGGGATAAGATCTGGGGTAGAAAAGTTTCTTATAGTAACTATTACAGTTACTGTGGTTGCTGTATCGTGAGATCACCCACATGAAGAAAATGTTTATTGGATTGTTTGAGTGATTGCTTCCTTTCCTGCATTTTTGGCAAAGCTTTTGGGCACTGGAAGAAGTAAATGGACCAAAAAAGCCTTATTCGCCTCCCCACCCACATTGTCAGCCATGATTATATCAGCCATGATATAATAACATATGTTTAAACATTCTGTAAGTAAGGAAGAATTTTAATGGGTGATAATGGTGGAAGCTTATGGTATAGCTTGTGACTAATCTTGCAGTGGCTGTGGAAAGGGTATTAGGTGGCTCGGGGAACTGAGTGTGGGCTCTGGATCATTTCACAAGCCAACAAAAATAGCAGTAGTTTACAGTCCAATAACTATGTAGTGATTTATCTGCTGTAGGTTTCTCTTCTGGTGTGAGTGACAGAAGACCACAGCCATATCCAGCCACATTGTAGGGCAGGCAGAAGGCTGGACATATGGGGAAGCCAATCTTCCCAAAGAGCAGGCGTCTGGTTAAAGGTAGGTCTTGCTGGAGCATTGAGAAGATACAGGGGTTTGTTGAGGTATGTGGCGAGGTAATGTTTACACAGTGCTATGAAGATATGAAGTGCTGTAAGAGTGTTGTCTTTGTTATTTTGCATATGTTAGTAAATCTAGAAGGCTATGAATCCTGCTGCTAATCTGATATCTCCATTTGCCAAGTGCAAGCTCTGCTTTTAACAGCATCCTCAGTAGCAGATACTGTTTTAGTCTGTAACATTGCTATTTGCTTTTCTCACTATTTGTACAGATCTCATTATAAGTGGAAACCTATCCATGATATTCATCACACTGGGTTTTTTTTGATCTAATTTTAGGGCTGCTCCTCAGTTATGACTTGGCTTCCTTTTCTTTTTCCATGCAGTTAAGAAATGTACTAGGACCAGCCCTCATTCCCCTCTGCATCGCAGGTTAGCAAAAACTCCTGGCACAGAAAGGACCTGCCCTGATTTTGGGTGCCCTGCCTAGGGGACAGGGGATGGAGTGTCGCGACGGCTGTTGCAATAAGGCACTTGGCCACGGGCTGCCTCTCTGCTGCCCTGCACAGCACTGGGCATGTGGTGCTGGAAGGCTGAGACTGTGCTTCGGGAGATCTCCTTGCTCCCACATAGCAGAGGTTCTTGGAGAAGATTTGTGGGCCTGTGGTCAGGCTGCTGAAGTTCCGACACCTAAAATCTTATTCCTCTGGACTTCCTTCAAAACCAGTGAAGAGAAATAGGTCCCCTGAGTCATCTCCAAAGGAATTTGTACCCTTCCGAGTACTCGGCAGCAAGCTTTTTGCAGGTAGGCTGTATCTTCAACACTTAATTTCACTGCTTTGAGTAACTGAAATCAATAGCCCCTGTATCTACTTGCAAGGCAGATTTCATGCCTTGAAGCAGAAAATTCACATTATTAAGACCTAGATGGCAATGACCAAACAAGCAGTTTGTTGGGATGCTGAACTGTGAGTGTATGCACTGTTATTGTGTGATCTTTTATTGATCTTCATGGGTCACTAATCAGGTCTGTCAGGGCGGGCAGGGCAGACAGAACACAGCTGCAAGGAAGGCCCACAATTAAATATCCTTAATGCAACCTGCACTCCTGTGGTCCTTGTCTGACCTCTCCCTGTCCATCTCTGTGGAGCAAAGATGTCAGAAGGGATGTCTGTACCTGGGAAGGGAGCACAGTACTGAGATTCCCCAGCTGGCAGGGATGCTCCCAAGCCATTCAGACTAACCCGTTCAAGTTCCAAATCACGCTGACTGGATTCACATAATGAAACAAGAACACGTGTGAACATGCTTTGGGACCTGAGAGGTGTCATATCCAGATACCTTCCTTCCACCTGCACAGCACTTCTGGTTCATATTAAGGGGTTCTCTCCTTGCATCTCTAGCTCCTTTAAGGCTCTGATTGAGATTTTGTCATCCTTATGCAGCATAGCGCATCCCTAACAGACTGGATAATCTGGTGCTCGTGGCCAAGCAGAAATCAGTCTGACCCTTGCAGGAGTGGTCTCATGGTGACCATTCATCTCACTAATGAGAATGTTCCACCTAATCTGCTCTGTGTTTTCTAGGCCCGCCTATTCACCTCCTTTTCACATTAAACAAGAACAGGATTAAGACTGAGAGTATTTTTTTCTGTGAAGAAAAGAAAAAGCTAGATCCAGTCTATAAATAGTGTAAATATTACTGCCCTAATGAAAGTAGGCTTCATGTATATATAAACTAGCCTTTTTCTCAGTAATTCCCATATAATCCACAGGCAAGTCCACATGACAGAGGGTATTGTTCAAGGTGGAAATTGGCTGTATCTATACCTATGCAGAAGAGGACACAGTTGTGGGAGAGGTGTGTAGATGTGACATCAAACTTGGCATCTTTGATCTTGATCACAGACTTGAAGGGCATATCTCACAAACCAACGTAGGCCATTATATAGCTAGATAAAAATGGAGGTGAGGAGCAGGAGGAAAATGGGGAGAAAACTCCTATACTAAGGAAGACTGCTGCAGGAAGTTTAACATGTGAGGGACTTTTCTGGGGATGTTCGAGTCATTGGAGCTGAGTTCTCACTTGTGGAGAGACCTAATTCTGATCTCTCCTTATGTTCTCATGCTACTGCCCACATAAAGAGAGACTCAGACCTGAGGAGCACAGCAGTTCACTTCTTTCATTAGATCAAGTTGTCTGGGTCCTTTTTTTGTTTTCCTTTTTGTGAAAAGTTCTCTGCACCCAGAAAACCTACTGAATTCCTACTGAAATTTCTAGGAAGTGGGAGCACTTTGTAGGACAGCTGCCTACGGGTGTGAGAATGCAAGGAAAGCCTGACCGGTTTTATTTCCAGAAAGATCCTTCTAGCCATTGTTGTCACTGCTGCTCTCTTCTCTTTGACAGCAAGGGCAAGTATGACCATGGCTCTGACTCCAGGGCACAGAGCAGTCTGCCTGCATCTCCACACTCCAGTGCCTTCATGCCATTAACCTAATTGTATCAGACACTGGAACCAGTGCAGTCTTTGACTTACATCTCTGACTAGTAAAACTACATTAAACTTTGTAAAGCTGAGCAATCCAAAAAAAGTTTATTGTGGACATCTCTATTAATAATTAGATTAAGGAACAGATTGTGAATTACTGAATTTGGTGCATGTCTAGGCAGCAGCTGGCTTATTAATGCAAGAAAAGATTTCAGCAGATTGGCCTATAAAATGGATGTTCACATGACTGTGTTATGAATACAGATTAAAATAAAACTTAAATCAATTATGAATTCAGATTTTAGCCATCAGACTGGCATTCTCACCTCTTCCCATACAGCAAGGTCCACTTTGTGTATGTGCATTTTCTACTTGCAAAATCCAAGGCATCTGCAAATCACAGAAAACTGAAAGTGGTTGGTATAACAAAAAAGTGCTATTTATAGAAGTTTACCACATATTTATTATTTACAGTTTTCCATTCAATAAACACAAGCCCTACCACAGAAGGCAGTGATGAAATGCAGTGACATTGTCCTTCATTCCATGATGATACCATTGTTAATGAGACTTTTGCTTCTTTTCTCCAAATGGCTTTCACATTAAATGGCACTTCTTAAAGGGATGCTGGGAACCTGAAGTGCATTTGGTTTCAGAAATTAATTCAAAGTATTTTCAGATAGCACAGCTACTCATGATTCCTGCCAGTTGGTGCTTTGGGTTTGTTTTTTTTTTTCTGCATTCAGCTATAGCTTCTTCCCTTCCTTGTTACCACATAAAGATATATGCAATCTGAATGCTGTTAGTTCAGGCTATCGTCCTGTAATGCTGAAGTTGAGGTGAGCTTAGCCAGAAACTCCAGCTGGTGCAGGCCCATGCCCTAACCCATGTTGTATACTCCACAAGGAATGACTGGGAATGTGTAGACAAGGAAACCATGCCAAAGCCCAAGATTTTCTGTCCCTTTCAATTACAGTAATCTTCAGTGTTAGTTGTGGTTACACCAAACAAGCAATTTTCCAGGAAAAGTAATTTTTTTACAGTGTCTTTTTGAAGTTCAGACATACTACATTTAGACTTCAAGTAGTTTGTCCCACTGAGGTAACATGTATATGGTGTGGACGAGCTCCTACACATAAGGCATTCTCTTTCTTATAATAACTACAAGTATTGCTTGTTAAAATGCAATTGCTTTGCAGAGATGGTACATCTTCCCTTAGCTGTCCCAATCCACAAAAAAGACACCAAATAAAACCAAGCAGGACTATGAAACAGATTGACGTGAATGAACAGAAGCCATTACTGACATCTGCAGTAATGACAGCACAGTCCTGACACCAAGCAGAGCACAAGAGAAAAGAGCTGCCTGTGAAGCCTGTGAGAGCTGGTTGTGCTGCCTGTGTTACACACAATTCATTTGCAAACGGCAATACGAAATTCCTAGGTATGCTATGTTGAAAACAAATCTACAGAAGTTTCTTTTCCTAACCTGTATGGATCTGTGCTGGTGTGTACTTAGTCCTTGACCAAAGTGAACGAGTGTAAATCCTTTGAATCAGCTTATCTATACTAGCTCAGAGCCTAGGCTTTAAGAGCTATGCCTATAATGGTAGATGAAGCAGGTCCATGGCACCATGAAATCATGAATGGCCTGTAACTACCACACCATCTACATGCTTTTCAGCAGTTTTAACTTGTATCAGCTAGCACTCCATCTAACAGTGCCCATTGCAATTTGGGCAACAGCACAATATTTCCAGGTGTCATTAAAGACAAAGTCAGCAATTCTGGGGGGAAAAAGAGAATTTATTTATGTAAATGTAATACATGCTCTGTCTGTTACTTTCGAAGCCAGAGGTCTGACCTTTGACTATTTGAGGTACACAAATCCACAGATGTAGCCTCACATGCCACTGATTGACATGAACACCATCTAATCTGAACTAGTTAGTAGCACTACAGAAATAATAGTTGTAGCACTGTGAGTGAGAACAGTCATAGGGATAAACAACATGTTTTCATCAGATTTTTGCACTTTTATTCAAAAAGTAATTGCAGAGGAAGAAACAAGGAACTTCATCCCTTTCCCCCTGGAGCTTTCTATTGGCTTATTAAAGTAAGGACTACCGATGCATGAGCATCAGAAATTATTTTCAGGAATAGCCTTCTGAGATTCTAAGCAAATTTTTATAAACTGTGTTTCCTGTTTGCTTTGTCTAAATATTGAAATGAATTTGCTGTCTGCTAAAAGAGTGGAGTTCACAGTGTCTGACTTGGCACTGGGAGCAGAAATATCTCCCATTGATCTCATTGACTTTGGCTAACAGCCAATGTGCATTTTCTTCAAAAGCAAATTCTGAGTTCATAATTGTGAGTATTCAGCAGTTTGTATCCCATTACTAAAAGCTGCTGCCCTAGTCACAGAGTGATCCCATGAGAGCCATATGTCCTAAACACCTTGAATGCTGAATATAAAAATTCTCAGTGAACTGCGCGGAAATAAGATGTAAAAAAATATTCATTCACAGGAAGTATTTGATGAGTAATTTCGTACAGTAACAATTAAAAACTCACTCTTTGTTCATGTGGTGCTTGCAACTGGAAATGTTGTAGGAAACTCAGAGTATTTAGCCACTGTTTATATTAAGTTCTGGGACCCCAGTACTGTGCTGGGATAACGCAATAGCCTGTGCAACCCCAGCCATGTGCCACCAATGACTGCCCCCTGTGCTGAGACTGGTGGGAGGCAGCAATCCCGTTCTTCTTCCCTTTGCTTATCAATAGCCGATCCAATCTGGCTCCATATCGTTAGTTTACATAGCCCTAGTAATCTCTGCAGTTTAATCTGAGAATGCCACCACACCTGGGAGCTTTATACGGTTTTATACCTTCAGTGTACGAATCAATGAGCTACAGAAATGCCTGAGCCCAGCGAATTGTTGCGTAAATATCTGGCTCGGTGTAGATAAACAGCTCGCCAAAAAGCTCTGGTGTGCAATTCTGGGTCAGGAATCGGAGTGACTCTGGAGGTCAAGGCTTCCATCTAGTGGTAAAACTTTAAGGTGCAAAAGGAGCGATTCATGGCAATGAGGATGGCTGAGATCCTTGCAAGCTTTCTCCTTCTTGTTCCAATCTGTAACTCCCTGAGGAGGAGAGGAAGAAAATGAAAGGAAAATAAAATTCAGACAACCCACAGTCTCTCTGAGTTTTGGGAGGAGCAGTACAGTTAAGACAGGAAGAGGGGACAGGTCACTGAGGGGAGTGTTGTCTTTTACTTACAGCCAGGTAGGACTTTCTGCAGATGCACTGGCAGTGGCCGGGTGTACTGCAGAAGCTGTGAACCCAACCCATGGCCTCGGGCATGGCAGAAAGCAAAGCCTGCTCCCTGCATGGTAACTTATGTTTTCAGATTTCATTTTTCAGAAAAAAATGTGACTGCCACAGAGGGTGAGGAGAATGATGTTTTCCAGGTTGTGATCATCCGATCAAGAGGTCTTGGTAATCTTTTTTCTCTCACATAGTTTAGAACTGTAATCTGGCTCTTAATCACTTCTGTAAGGGTATGCCAAAGTGATGGAACAAATGGAGCCCTTGGAAACTGTAATGACATTACAGTCCCTGCAACAGCAGTGAACTCTGTAAAGAAAGAGGTCAGTGACTTTGTGGACTTGCTTTTGCAAGTTTAGTGTACCTTTTTTCCCCTGCCCCCCCCCAACCCC
>NW_010180385.1:0-2591 GCF_000695765.1 Mesitornis unicolor | reverse complement strand
TCAGGCTGTTAACCCTTAAACCATAACACTCTGATTAAAAAAAAAAAAAAAATCACATTTTTTTCCTTGTAGCAAAGCTTCTTATTTTTTTCAAGGCTATAAACTTAGCCTAACATTTATTTTCTTAAAACAGTACAAATTTTTTCCTTTCAAAACTGTGATATTGCCCTTTATAGCAATACCCAATTTAAAAAGAGAAAAAATAGCAATATTTTCCCTGCATTTTTAATACGTGTTTGATATTTCTAAGTGTTTTGGAAGAGGGGAATATTTAATACAAAATTATTTTACTACCGGGGAGTTCAGGTCTCGAAGCTGGCAGATGCATTTGGTCATCATCCACATACAAAGCTATCAAATGGTACAATACTTTCCTTGATATGGTGTGGTACTCTTCTTATGACCTACCGCTCAGGCCTGGAATAGCAAAAGTGGTAGGAGTCCTGTGCCTGAGGTGACTAAAAGGTAGTAGTTGCATCTCACTTGCTTGTATCTGTCTTTCATTTCAAAAGTGCTATTTTTAACCAAAAGGGACTTGTGCGAGACATGTTTTTTATACACTAACCTACTGTTCACAGAAGAAAGTGCATAAGTAAAGAGGCGTTTGCTACAATTAACACATCAGTATTTGCAGGATTAGATCTGAATTCCTTGGGATGCTTGTATTCATGTTTAACAATGTTGGTTTTGTACAGCTTGCGCTGCACTGTATGTTGTTTTGAACACCTTGTGCTTAGAGATCTACCAGCAGGACTGGAGCTTCTTGGTGCTGGGGCAGTATATATTTTAAAGAATAATACTTTGCTCAGCATGCTTTGTGGAAGTGAGTTACACAGATTGCCTGACATGAAGGATAAGATTGTACCTAGTTTAAATATGGTGCATGGGCAAAGAAACTTCTATAAAGCAGCCTGGCCTGGTGCTGGCATAAGCAGGATTAACATTTGTGCTTTGCCTAACACAAAACTCAGGCACATTTCACTGAAATAACTTGACTAGTCGCACTAATGGTTACAAATAATGATTTATACTATTTGTTATTAAATTTGGAAGAGATGAAAACATTTTTCATTTGTCAATAGAGAGCAGTTTAAGAGCCTTTTTGAGGTGCAATTAAATTACATGTATTACAGAAATGCCAAGAGGTTTCACTATCTACCAGCACTTGGGACATCACTAATATTCTCATGGAAAAACTTTTTTACTCATAAATGGTTAATAACTAACTGGAAAAAAATACAGTTTTCTTAGAGAATAAAATGTCTCAAGCCTTGAAGGAATGCACTATCTATTTTGTAATTCAATTTAGAACAGCTCCCCTGACGATCCACATTGTTGAGCTAAACTTCAGAACTGCTATATTAAACATGTAACAGGATTGCCTTCTGAATGTGGGAGGAATCCAGGCAGAAAGCCCCACAGGAATTCAGTTATTTTATCTATATTGCACTGCAAGACTTAAAGGGCATGCTTTACACTTCATGAAAAGTAAAAGGATATTTATTTTATTACAGTAAAACCAAAATCAAATGGACAATGGCTGTTTAAGACTGACTATTAAAAGATTATAGCAGAAAGAGTGCTATGTTTTCCAGGATTATGACTTTTGTTTTCTCATATTTGTTGTGTTTGATCTTACTATTGTTCTTCAGTCAAAAAAAAACCAGTTGGTTTTTTTTCTTTAAGTTAACCACTTATTATACAGAACAGTATCAGTCTCAGCACTTCCCAAACACAACCCATTTTTCAGCAGGTCTAAAATGATCTTGTAGTTGCAGCTGGAAACCTTCACCTCAGTGAGTTTTTCTATTGCTTTTCCAGACATTAACTCTGCCCAAACCACAGTATGTCATTAGGATCACTGGGATTCCAGTCTGTGTGGAAACTCGGGTAGCAGCATGAAATAAAAACAACAAAGTGTAGAGACTTTTGGAAGACATCAACCTTAACTTTAGAATCATGAGTGCCTTGAAAATGGTATCAATAACAGTTTGTGAAAAATCTTCTTGCAGCAAAGCAATGTGGTAGGTAATCCTGTGATGGCTTGCTCAAGAATGCATGGTTTATTATTAATCTTTTAAGATTTTGTTGGAATGTGCTTCCACAGTGGTGTCACTGCCTTTCTGGACTTTACTATGTATGTGTCATCTTGTCCATAATTAAACTTTTCACTGACAGACCTAGGACTTTTTTCTTTTGTTAAACCTCCCACTTTGAATGCTGGAATTTCATTTTAAATTTAATTACTGCCTTGGAATTTGCCATAAGGCAAACTGTCTGCTCCTGGAAGCTTCTCTGCACTGCTACAGATGTTTTAGACACAATAAGCAACTGAATGTAAAAGGACTTGCAAACCTGGGTCTTAGTGTTAAAAAAAGGCTGACAGGAATTAAGTAGTTGTTCAGATGCTCAAGTTGTCCCTAGAGAATTCTCACTTTGGAATACATGGGAATGAAAATTAATGGAAAACTGGCCTATATATATTGGCTATATCAGGAGTTACATAGTAAATCTTGTTAGCAATTATGCTATCGGTTCCATGGCAGCAAATCTTGTTTCCGTGGAAAAGGACACTTCCGCATTCCATGCAA
>NW_010180384.1:1829-22255 GCF_000695765.1 Mesitornis unicolor | reverse complement strand
CCTCATCAAGGTCATTTATGAAGAGATTGATTAGATACCAGTGCTGCCCCATAGAGGGGGCTGCAGGTCCTGGATGCTACATACCAGGTCTGCTGGGAGACACTTTTGACAGCCTGGAAGGACACAGGGTGCCAGACATGGTGATAAAACCAAGCTATTCTAGCAAGACTTTCTTCAAAAATCATTTTTGTCTCTTTGTAGTCACCAGAAAGCTGAGCTACTGGTGCTTTTGAAGCTGGCAGGTTCCTGCTAGGGTGAAGCTGTGTTTTGCAGCAGCTTTTCAACCAGGGCTCTCTTAGTGTTTTCTTGGCTCCCCAAGGAGGGTGTGAGCTTCCAGCCCTGTCCTGCAGAGTTGCTCAGACCCATACAGTATCACACACTTTTCCAGTGCTGTGCAAGGATAGCACGTGGGCAACCCAGAAAGGTGTAGTTGTGAGACTAGGGTTTGATCTCCTAAATGTACATCCAGTTTGGGGCTTCCTGGTACAGCGAAGACCTCGGCAAACTGAAGCAAGTTCAGTGGAGGGGCACTAAGAGGGTCAGGGTGCTGGAGCACGTGCCCTGCAATGGGAGTCTGAGGGAGCTGGGCTCGTTTTGGCTGGAGAAGAGAAGGCTTTGGAGGAGGTCTACCAGTACCTGCAGGGACATGAGCCAGAAGGCAGAGCTGGGCTCTTCACAGCAGTGTGTGGTGGAGGACAGGAAACAACACGCATAGGGTGAAACAGGAGAGGATCAGGCTGGATATAAGGCACTAGCTGACTTGGTTGCTTTGATTTGAGCATCCAAGAAAGCATGGGGGAGCGTAGGGGAGGTTTTCTTTGCTGTCTCTGCCCTTGCTTGGTAGAGTAACCATGCTGCTGCAAAGTGGGAGAAGAAGGGAAAGGACAGGTCCCTTCTGGTGCTTTAATTCTGCGTGTGCCTCTCTGAGGTTGGGTGAAGGTCACTGGTACTGAAGTCTGTTTTATTTTCTTGTCTCACTTTGGAGGAGTGGGAGAGGCAGGGTTTGGAAGTACTTATGCAACCTGCCCTGTTTGATGCTCGCACAGAGCTGGTGACGCTTACTTCTGTAGCCTTGGGGTTTTAGAAGTGTGAATCAGAGACTGTTTTTCTCCACTGATGCTCCTGTAGAAATTTGTACAAAGTGGAAAGTCCCTGTTCGTAGTGTTTCTGTGTTGCTCTGCCAGTTTATCTGCTGCAACCTTCCCCTGGTCCAGCCTGCCAGCCCTCGCCTGGCTCTGCAAGAGTGAGTCAGCTCAGCCAACAGCATCTCCTTGCCCAGGCTTCACGACGTGCGAGCTGTGATCCCATCCCATGTGCCCTTCTAACAGTTCAGCTGCCAGAGCGATGCTGCGTGGTTCCTGGCCTCCCTCACCCCCGTCTTGCTCAGGCGCGGGTGTCCTCGGCTCTGGAGATGTGGTAGGTCTGTGCGGGAGCCGACTCAGCAGCCCTCTCAGGTCAGAGCACTCTGTGCTGTTGAAGAAGAAGTTAAATAGAAAACAGCTGGATGGGGAGGAGGGAAGTGATTTGCAGCTCACAGGATACCGAGGCAGGATTTTGTTTGGGTTTTTTGTGATTTTTTTCTTTTTCTTCCACAGAGTTCTAGTGGTTTTTTTCTTGTATTTGTCAAACGAGAGGATTTTGCTACAGTGCATTCTGTTTCAGAGAACTCGGGGTTTGTATGTTGCTGACTGGAACAATTGTTTTTTATTTATTTGTTTTATTTACTGCGGGAGAGAACTGAAGCAATAAGTTTTAAGGCTAAAGCTGTGTGAGGAGCTTTATTTAGAGAAGCAGCCTGATTCTGTTGCTGTGTGTGGTTGATACAAGCTTGTATAATCCTGTCACCGGTGTGGGCTCTGCAGTGGAGCCCTGGGATCTCTTGCTCCAGTGCCCAGGTCACCTCGAGCCATTTGCTCTGGCAATCCAAGGTCCTTCTGTTCAGGGCCGGTTGCCATCTCCTGCCCTGGAGCTCAGCTGCACATCACACAGGCTTGGCACACCACCAGCTCCCTGCCTGCAGGAAAGATGCAAACTGCAGATTTTTGGGCACTTTCCGGCCTTGTGCCCTGCCCTGTTCTTTCCCTGTAGTGCCCTGCTCCAGAAAAGCCTTTGGTCCCAGGTGACACCCAAAGGTGGTTGAGACCCCTGGCTTGTTCAATGGCTGTGTAGGAGTCAGGGCTCTGTAGCACCAGGAGCAAGCGCAGCAGACTTCTAAACTCATCGCTCAGGAGCCCTAGAAGAGGGATATAATTGTCCTGAGGTATCCTGAGGTCCTTCCCTCGCCACCTCCGTGGTCTCAGAAATGCTGTCCAGAGCAAAAGAGCCACGCAGCCTTCTTGCAGCGATGGCTGCCTGGGCATCCCAGCCAGCGTCCCTCTCTGGAGGCTGTCACCTCAGCGGTGGGCTGTCCTTGGCACTCCTAACTCTGCAAGGCAGAGTGAGCAGTGAGGTCCCCTGGGACCTGATCAGCATGCTGAAAGCTGCCTACTTGGTTGAGTACCTTCTATATTCTTTTTTAAGTATCATAATTACGCTGTTGTGACTGCCAAGGAAAGTGCAGTCCTGTCAACGTGGTGGTATCTCTTGCCAGCTGATGTGCACCCTGTCTTGGTTGGGTAGAGCTACTGCAGTGAGAAGGATGACCATGTGGGGCCAGCCCTGTCCTTGCTGCTGGAGGTGTGGGGTTGTTTGACTGTTGCCCTTTCCTTGCTGTGTGCACCCAAAAAGAGCCTCTAGCAGATCCCTGTTGGCAGCTGGATGGGCTGCTGAGAGCTTTCATCATTGTGCTCCCTGCAAAGTGTCCCCTTCCCAGGAAAAGCCCTTCTTGTGGGTGGCTGCCTTTGCCGGATCACTGTGGAGTGGCTGCTTTTGAGAGGAACTCCTTGTCTGCACAGGAGCCTGGGAAGGCGGCAGGCAACGTTTATCTCAGTTGCGTTTTTTGAGGCTGGAGAGCATGGGTGTTACCATGCAGCAGATGGATCTGGTGAATGAATGGTGGAGACAACCGTATTTCCTCATGCAGGCTTATTGCCTGCCAGAAAAGGAGCCAGCCAGGCTTTGTAGGGAGAAGTCCAGAGCTACAGACCTTTGAGGGAAGAGCTGATGGCCTTTTTGGGAGGCTTTTTGGTTTTTCTGAGAGCTGTCAGAGGAGGAAGTCAAGTACTGGAAGTCGCAGCAGTGGGCAGGATGGTGTCCCTGGAACGGATGCTGTCGCGAGCTGGCTTCTGCCGTGTGGGACAGAGGAGGGAACCAGTGCAGCTGAGGAGCAATCACAGCTCACCAAAGCTTGGGGGTAAGCATGTGCAGTGGCAGGGCAGAGCCCTGCAGTGTCCTGCCTTCCACCTCCCTTCTTGCTGCCTGGAGCTTGGATCAACCGAATGAAGCTGTGCTGCCTTCCCCAAGCCCATGGCTCATCGCTGATACCACATCAGGCAGGTCTGGCAGTGTGGTCCCTTCGTACGGTACTTCTGTCCTTTAGGTTCTCCTGGTTTTACCCTTCTCTGTATTGGTATGGGAAGGGACAAGGTGATTTCTTTCCCTGGTCCTGTGGTTGCATGGTCAAAAACCTTCATCTGCTGGGTAGGACCATGGGTGCAAGAGCGATGCGTGCAGGAAGGTTGGCGGCTGGAGGGTTCTGATCTGTGGTAAGCAGCATGGCGTGTGCATTTAGGGATGGATTTTTTGGAGCCAGCGTTTTCCAGCTCAGTGTATGGTGGGTAACAGCATGGGACTCTGCAGGAGGATGGACATGGATGGCGTGAGTTGCTGACAGCCTTTTGCTGATGCCTGTGGTTTGATGAACCTCATCCAGTAAGACGAATGGGTGTGACAGGATCATGGTGCCTTTCATGGCCCTGTTTGCTTCCCTGCCTCTGCTGGTGCCGGGCACGCAGCTCCTTCCCTTTCTCTGTTTGAGGCTTGCTCTCCCTTTCAGACGGCTGTGGGCACGGTGCTGCCACGGGGGAGAGAACAGTACAGTGGCTCACAGCTGTAGGACTTCAGACAGAAAAATCAATGTTTCTATTTCTTGTAGCTGGGAAAGATTCCTTAAATAACTCCAGTAAATAAATACCTTGTAAAGTTCAAACTATGAAGGCATGGTATATGAACCAGAATGAATTTTCAAGTTCTTTCTTGCAATAAAATAGATTTCTTGGGTTCAGGCTTTATTTAGAGAAACATTTGATTTAAGAAGAGAGTTGAAGGTTGTATCTGATCTTGTGAGAGAGGTGCTGCTCTTCTGATGACTGTGGGGCACGATCTGGAAGTGTGGTTCGCTGCTGCTGCTGCTGGAGTGTTCCCAGGAGAGTTTCTCATGTACCCAGCCCAACGAAGGGGCACTCTCCTCCTCCCCAGGGTGGTTCTTGCTGCATCCTCTGTCCCCTCAAGACCTCGCTGCTGTAATGCAGTCTGCTCAGCCGCCTTGGGAGGCTGGTTGTGCAGGTGCTGCTGCTTGGGATGCTGGAGACCAGCCAGGACCCGGTTCCCTCCACAAACTGCACCTGTGTCTCAGCTCTCTGCACCTGCCCTCTGTGGCATAAAACATCTTATTTCCCTTCTTTGTTCCAGCCGGTGTTGTGGTTGAACTTGGTTGCTGAAGAGATGCTAGAGAAGGAGCCGGTGGTGAGCCCACTGAGGCGCATCCCCTGTGATTTAGGCTGCTCATTCCCTGGTCTGGGATGGCCTGAATTTGCTGTTCCTGGGAAAAGCTGAGGGCCTGGGGTGGTCTTGGAGGCCTCTCCTGCAGGATTGGCCATGACTGAAGACTCGGTTGAGCAGAGCAGGGTGGAAGGGGTGGGAATGGGACCAGCTCAGCTGGAGAGCAGCACAGGTGGCCTGGAGCTTGGGTTCAAGGTTGGGGCTTCAGGTTGGGCTGCGTTACCTGAGAGCAGGAGTATATTGAGCTCTGGGTTCATGAGGCACACTTACCTGAAAGAGAACTGTTTTGTCCTTGTGTGGAGGAGGAAGCAGAAAGCTCCATTTCAGCTCCACCTTTGCTCAAAGCTCCAGGAAATTACCCCGAGCAGGGGACAAAGGGCACTGTGCAGAGCTGGAATCCCTTCTGCCATTCGTCAGCATGTGTGCAAGCGTGGCATTGCCTTCCTGAAAGCACCAGGAGGGCTGCAGTGAGGGAGAGCTGCTCCCCGCAAGCCCAGAGGTTGCCGTAGCCTGTGAAGCTGGTGCTGCCGCTGCACTTCGTTTTCTGAAAATTGAACTTGCCTAGAAAACGTTATTTTGACTTTCTGCCCTGGAATGAAGTGGCTGTGTCATGTGTTGGACCCGTTCCCCCATCAGGCTTTCAGGCATTCCCGGGCAACACCGGAGGCTGAAGTGGAGGGCTGGTGGTGACAGCAGGGCTCTGTGGCCTCTCCGCTTCCCAGGTAAGCAGGGCAGGAGCTGGAGCTGGGACATGGTGCTCCCCAAAACCTGCTGATGGAAATTCCTGGCCTCTGCCAGAGGTTGGAGAGGGTCAGGAGCTGCTGGCAGTAAGCTGTGTCGGCACCGGCTCGCCATGACCTGCCTTGGCACTGGCATGGAGCTACTGCTTACAGGCTGGGCCAGGCTTCGGGCCCTGAAGGCGGTAGCAAGGTAAAAGCACCACCACACACCACAGCCTGCTTCTGTGCTTGGTGGTGCCTGGTGTGGGGTAACACCATTATCCTAGCATGGATAAGTGGTGTGCCCATGGTGGCGCGCCAAAAGGAGAGGAGAGAGATAGTAACAGAAAAAGAAACAGAGGTGGGCTGGAGTGACACTGAAGGAGCAAAGAATTGACCCTGGGAACAGCAAGAAGGCAGAGCAGTGTCACCTCCTCCAGGGAGTTACAAACAAGCGGCAGACATACAGAATTGTGGAGGCTGGGTGCAGAGGTGGTATGCTTGCTTGCTGGGGTGCATCCCTGCAATGAGAGAGGGGTTGGCAGGGTTGTGGCTCTGTTTCTTGTGCCCTTCCAGAAGTGTTTTGGGTGGAAGCCAGTGTGTTGCCGTACACTGGAAGAAATCATTTGTCGGTGCCAGAGGAGCAAGTGCCTGGAGAGCAATGACTGGGCTGGTGGTTGTGGCCTTCATGGAAGCAAAGTCCTGACTGTGCCAGCCTAGGAAACACATGGTACCCCCGTGTACCAGGTGGCCTTGGCCTCACACTATCGTCTTCTTTCTTGCAGCCACTCCCACTCTCCTGGCTCCATGGCTGCTGTCCGTGAGTGGTCCTGCACCCGCTGCACCTTTCTGAACCCTGTTGGCCAGCGGCAATGCTCCATATGCGAAGCCCCCCGCCAGAAGCCCGACCTCAACCACATCCTGCGGCTCAGCGTGGAGGAACAGAAATGGGCTTGTGCCCGCTGCACCTTCAGGAACTTTCTGGGCAAGGAAACCTGCGAGGTATGTGGCTTCACCCCGGAGCCAGGGCCCAGCGGCTCACCCTTGCCCGTCATCAATGGCATCTTGCCCAAGCCTGCCGTGCTTGTGGAGCCCAAGGGCACATCCAAGGAGGAGGCTGCCAAGGCAGAAAGCAGCAGCGAGGACTCGGAGGGCAAGAGCCCTGATGAAGCAGAGCTGGAGAGTGGCTGGGCTTGCCAGCGCTGCACACTGCACAACACACCGATGGCCAACTCCTGCTCTGCCTGCGGTGGCCCGCGCAAGCTCTCCTTGCCCAAGATCCCACCAGAGGCGCTGGTCGTCCCTGAAGTCATCACCCCCGCTGGATTTCACATGGCCCCCTCTACCCCGCAGCCTGTGGTCTCTGCAGAGATTTCTGATGATGATGCTGTGGCCACCCAGGGCCCAGTGGCTATGGAACAAGAGGCCCAGAAGATGCCAGCCTTCAGTCCCTTCTCCCCAGGGCTCCAGAACAACCCTGTGCCCCGCAGCCGGCGGGAGGTGCCCCCCCAGCTGCAGATGCCGGGGTCCGAAAGCTCCCAGCCCGTGGCTCAGAGCACAGCAGGACAGAAGGGCTCTCCCCAGGGTCAGGCCAGGGCTGCCCCAGCTGCCCGCTTCCAGGAGCTGCTGTCTAACAAGCGGCTGAGTGTGCTGGAGGAGGAGATGGAGGTCAGTCCATCCCACTGGAAGTGCAGCTCCTGCTCCCTGCTTAACTCCGCTGGGGCTGTCAAATGTGAGGCTTGCAGTACCCAGAAAGGCAGTGACACCATCAACCTGGTGGGGGACTCAGTGAGATTCACCCCCTGCAGCCCCTCCAGCCCAGACTTTACCACCTGGTCCTGTTCCAAATGCACCCTCAAGAACCCCACCCTGGCCCAGAAGTGCAAAGCCTGTGGCTCCTCCAAGCTCCACGGCTTTCAGGAGCACGGGACACAGGGTGAACCGTCCCCTCGCTGCCCCGACTGCGGGGCTTGTGACAAGGGCGGCTGCTCCTCCTGTGGCAGCAAGGCCCCGTCTGCCCGCAAGGTTGCCCGTCTCTTCCCGTCCCAGTTGCCCGCCGGCCAGGAGAGGCCGGGCCAGTGGGCTTGTCCCGCCTGCACCTTGCTCAACGAGCTCAAGGCCAAGCACTGTGTGGCCTGCCATACCCCACAGCAGTACGTGGCCCAGCGCAAGGGCCTCAAGCCCCTGAAGAGACGGGAGAGCATGCACGTGGAGAAGAGGCGGCAGACGGACGAGGGAGAGGCCAAAGCCCTGTGGGAAAACATCGTGACCTTCTGCCGGGAGGTGAGTGCTTGCTGAACTGGTCTTGCTTCTGGTTTCACTTGGAAGGGGCCTCCTTCCTGCCGCCGCCTCCATGGGTCTGGGGCATCACTTGGCACAGACAGGCTGCCACCTTGGGTCCCACAGATCTTCACCTGCAACAGCTGGATGCTGGTTATTAACACTGAAATGTAATATTTTACATGGGTGCAAGATAATCTCTGGGGTGAAGGCAACCCAACCAGTTCAACCCTGGTATGAGGGTGAGAAAGTCTGAGTGTTAACTCTAAAACCTAGTGATATTTTAAATTAGTGAGAGAGAAAATAGGTGTTTTAGGCAACATTTTTAAGTGGTCAACACAGCTCCTTCCCTGTCCAAGGGTGGGGAAGGCTGGGAAGGGGTGTATACCAGTTTGCTGGTGGCACTGCTGTCTGTGGGCAGCAGCTGCCACGTGTGGGTACAGGAGATCTGGGGATGCAGCAGACAGAGGCTCAGAACACCAGCAAGTGTGGACAGAGGAAGTGCTGCCACTGCCAGCATCTGCAGGTGCGCAAGAGCCATGAGCTAAGCCTTGGACTTCTTGGTTTTGGTGCTTGTGGATGCACAGCTGCAGCTACAAATGTCTGGCCCCTGTTTTGAGAAGGACAGCTGAGGTTTAGCTGTACCCAGACTCCAGGTGGGGGTCTCAGGAGCAGATACTGTCACCTTCCCCTCCTGCTGTGAAGTATCTGGCTCGATCTGTAGGGTTTCAGTCTCAAACACTGCTCTGATGGTCCCATTTTCTCTCCCTGAGTGGCATAAGGTGCTCCTGTGAATGCTGCTCTTTCTCTGTCCCCCCATTCTGGGGGAAGCCTCCAGCTATTCTGGACCAGATGGAAAGGGAGTTGCGGTCCCACTTTGACGTACAGGCAAGGCTTTCTGTGCCTGGGCTGAGGAGTGCGTCTGTGCCTGTGTCTCCGCTGAGGGACTGGGGACCACAGAGATATTTGGCTTGGGAAGGAAGCTGTTGAGACTGATCCTGATTTGGGATTATGGGTTTTTTTAATTGCTGCATGTCCATCCTAACAAACGTGGGTGTCTTTGTAGCAGAGACCCTGATTCTGCTTATTCCCCTTTTTTAAGCAACTGAATAGCCTCTTTTGTAGGCAGGGCACATCTGTTACGTCCAGTGGAATCAGACCTGAAGGATGAATTGTGAGATGGCCAAGTTGAATTAGCAGCTTGCTGCTGCCAAGAAGGGGAGTCTGCCTTGCCCCATCCAGCACAGGTCTCAGTCGAAGCCTTGGCCGAGCCCTTTCAGCTCACTAAGCCATCAGTAATGGACTGTTAGATCAGCGTGGGCCATCTCCTGAAAATTCCCCAAGAACTAAATCACTGCTGTATTCTGACACTGTTTGTGGTAAGCCAAGGGCTCTGCGGGTCCAAGGGAAAGGCTGGCAGCAGCGATGGGACACTGCTGCTCCCATACTCATGCTCGCTCTGCTCTTGGTGTGCCTGCTTCTGTTCGGGCTGGCACCTAAGCAGCCTCCAAGCTTCCTTCTAGCCGTGGTGTTTCACCGACTGCTCAGCCTTCCCCTGCAGGAGTGTGCCAGGCTGGCCAAGGTCTCCTCCGCCTGTTGTTCCCATGCCCCAGGTCGCATGGAGTAGCCTGCCTTGCTGTGCTGCTCCCTGCAGGGATTTCTGCTCGAGCTCCTGCTGTGGGCACTCCCTCCTCCGCTATTCCAGGGGTGCCTTTTCCAACACTTCTTGGCGTGTGGCCCCCACTCTTAGCTTTATGCTTTCTTTTCCGTGTGGGAGGAGAGCGGAGCAGACCTCATCTGCTACCTGCCACTGCACAGGGCATCTGCTTCCCTGTCTTGTGCTGTTCCCTCTCTTGCTGATCCCACTGTCTCACACTTCTTCTCTCCTCTGATTAACCAGTTTCCGAATAACAACGCACATCAGCACCTTCTGCAGAGCTAGAAAGGCAACCCAGGACTTTTGCTGTCTGTGCCATGTCCTGGCACATCTGCCTGCAGAGCCTTTCCATGTGCTGGGGGAGGCTCCATCTCTGTTTTCCTCCTTCTCCATCCATCAGATGGTTCACTACTGGCAGTGAGGTCATGTGGGGCCAGGCAGTCGCCTTCCTCAGTCTGTGTGGTCCCAGAAAGGTGGCAGCGGAGAAGGTCACGTCTCTGGTTCAGAACAGTGTGAAGGGCAGAGCAGCAGGGGAGAAGGAGGTCCGATGCCCAGATTTATCCCCTTGAAGGAGAAATAAGCAGGGCTCCTCGTCTGGCACCATCCATGGTCCATTCAGGCCAAGATGCCAGAAAAGCCAATGGCATCTTGGCCTGTATTAAAAACAGTGTGACCAGCAGGTCCAGGGAGGTGATTATCCCCCTGTACTCGGCACTGGTGAGGCCGCATCTCGAGTACTGTGTTCAGTTCTGGGCCCCTCACTGTAAGAAGGATGTTGAGATTCTGGAGCGTGTTCAGAGAAGAGCCACAAGGATGGTGAGGGGTCTGGAGAACAAGCCTTATGAGGAGCGGCTGAGGGAACTACGGTTGTTTAGCCTGGAGAAGAGAAGGCTGAGGGGAGACCTCATCACCACCTACAACTACCTAAAGGGAGGTTGTAGAGAGGTGGGTGCTGGTCTCTTCTCTCAGGTGATGGGGGATAGAACAAGGGGAAACGGCACCAAGCTGTGCCAAGGGAGGTTCAGGTTAGAGATAAGGAAGAAGTTCTTTACTGAGAGGGTTGTCAGAGGCTGGAACAGGCTGCCCAGGGAGGTGGTGGAGTCACCATCCCTGAATGTATTTAAAAAGTGGGTAGATGAGGTACTTAAGGATATGGTTTAGGGGGTAGACAGGAGCGGTTGGACGTGATGATCTCAGAGGTCTTTTCCAACCGAGCGATTCTGTGTGTGATTGTGTGTATGAACAGGCTCATCACTGCCCAGACATGAGAGGAGTTACCTGCTCCTCTCCCTGCTGCGCTTGTGCCTCTCTTTCCCCCCATCTCACAGGGATGTTGGTAGTGACAACTTCTCTAAAGCATTTAGAAATATGTGAAGGGAGGCATCATGGTATAAAGGTAATTAGCTTGTTAGGCAGCCTTTCCTGATGCTGCCGGGGAATTGCTGCGGCTCTTGCACTGCCTCCATTGTCAGTGCTGGTGAGGTCTGTGGGTTCATGTTCAGCCTCCTGCAGTCCTGCTGCCCTAACCCAGGGGAGACCCTAGCCATGACACTAGGGAGCCTGAAGGCTTCTTCTACCTCTGCTGCTTGGAAAAGCACCACAGCATCTCCACAGGAGACAAAGTTCGCGATGCCCACAGGCTGTGGCTTACAGACTGCTGCCTTGCTCTGCATCTGTGCAGCCCTGCACAGCAGCTTCCTGGGGAGCCCTGGTTGCACCCTGAGAGACAAGTGTGCAAGGCTGGTATGTGACGAGATGAGGGTGCTGACC
This sequence comes from Mesitornis unicolor, assembly GCF_000695765.1. Classification (NCBI taxonomy): domain Eukaryota; kingdom Metazoa; phylum Chordata; class Aves; order Mesitornithiformes; family Mesitornithidae; genus Mesitornis; species Mesitornis unicolor. The sequence goes on along the minus strand of NW_010180384.1, from coordinate 11,170 downwards.
AATACAGCAAAGGCGGCTGCTTGTCAGCTGCACAGAGCAGATGCTCCTTTTGGGAAAGCCAGCAAGCCCTGGGACAACGTGTCTTTTGTGGCCTGCATTGGTATTTGAACAGTGACATCTATTAGCTGAAAAACACCCTTCTGCCAAAGAGAAGCTGGAAGTGCTAATTGACGCAACACGTAGAAAGTGTTCACGTAGGCTTACAGCAAAAGAGGAAGAACAACTACTAGTTTGGTGTGCATAAAAGCTAACTTAAATCAGAGCTGGCTTTTGCTGAAAGAATTTAATTTCATTTAATTTACAACATCAGAGAAATCCCGGTTCTTATTTCACCCTGTGTTCAACCATCTGAAAACCCTGCCTGTCTCCCCTTGAAGTTCTGTGCTTCCGTCCTGCCTCTGTGCCTAACAGCTACAGGATGATCTGCCCTTCAGTCCATCCTGTTTTATTTAATACGAGCAGGTGGGCTCAGAGTGAGGGTATCCCATGTCTGGAATAATTTGCCTGTTTGTGATTGGGCTGAATCCAATTGCGAAAATGCACCTGACGTCCTCCATGGCCGTGCCTCAGGAGTGGCGTGGGACTGCCAAGCCCACTGTGTCCCCTCTGCGGCAGGGATGGCTCAGCCCTTAGCACAGGGCTTGGGTTGAGGAGCATTTGCTTGCCAGGTGGCTCCTCGCAGGCTTGCTACTTGCCTGCTTTGTCACTTCTAGAGGCAGCCAAGGTCCCCCACGGTCCAGCTTTTAGCACCAGCACAAAGTGTGAGACAGTCCCTGCCCGGGAAGGTTCCTGCGAAAGAGCAAAAGGCAGATTTGAGTCACAGTCCAAAGCTTGGGGCCCGGAGAGGTGAGACAGCTCATGGCAGGGATGAAGGCTGGACCTGATGCACAAAATACGTCTGTGCTGTTGCCAGCAGACACTGGACCCCGGACCTGCTCCCTGGCATGGCATCAGAAGAGGCTGCCCAGGTCAAGCAGGGGTTCTGGGGGCTCTGCTCTCACTCCTGGGGGTGCAGTGGGGGGTTTTCCATCCCAGGAGGTCCTGGGGAGTTGTGTGCTGCACAGCTGCACACTGATGTTCTCCTTGCCTTTTGCTCTCACAGAACAAAGTCAATTTTGTAGATGACAGTTTCCACCCTGGGCCTAAGTCGGTGGGATTCCCAGAAGGTGACAGCGTGCAGCAGAGAGTGAAACAGTGGCTGCGACCCCACGAAATCAACTGTAGCATCTTCAAGGATCGATCAGTGAAGTGGTCGGTGTTTCGGACACCCAGGCCCTCGGATATCCTACAAGGACTTCTGGGAAACTGCTGGTAAGGGGGAGCAAGCCAGGCTGACACCCTCCTGCCCCATCCTCTTTTCCCCTCCTTCATCCAGCCCCAGATCAGACCCCTCAGCCCTACTCAAACCCATTTATACCCCCAGGCATGTACCCCATCCTCTGCCTCATCTCCTTACCAAACGGCTGCAGACTGCAGTCCCCTGCGCTGCAGGGCTGGGCAGCTCTCTGCTGCCTGCCTGTGCCCCACTGAGGCCATTCCGTGTCCCGTCCCACCGACAGGTTCCTGAGCGCCCTGGCCGTGCTGGCCGAGCGGCCAGAGCTGGTGGAGAGGGTGATGATCACCAGGACGTTGTGCCCCGAGGGTGCCTACCAGGTGCGGCTGTGCAAGGACGGCACATGGACCACGGTGCTGGTGGATGACATGCTGCCATGCGACGAGTGCGGATACCTCCTCTTCTCGCAGGTCAGCAGCCCCTGGGGGTAAAAGGAGTGCGGAGACGGGGTGGTCAGTGCTCCAGGGGAAGGGGGAGGCTCATCCCCGGCTCTCCCAGGAGGGAGGCAGTGGCGTGAAGTACTGCTGTGGTTCGCATGGGGCCCCTATTCTGCGCTGCGTGGGTGTTCGCAGCTGAGGACCCTGCTTTCTGCTGCACCTTCAGGACAGCTGAACTCTTTGAGGCCATAATATAAATCTATTTAGGGCCCTTTTGGCATTTTCCAGGCTGTGATGGAGAAATTTCACTTGTAGTTGCTTTCCCCTCGCTCCTTCCTGCACCACAGCCACTTTATTTGCCGTGGGAGTCGTCCTTATTCTTCACAGCAAAAGGCAAATATTTTAACCCATGTGTTTTGCACTGCGAGGGGCTGAAGGAAAGCTGTTTCCTTCCTCTGTGGGGAGGTCTGGCAGCTTCGCTTTGCCAGGGAGGGACCTTGGCGAGGCAGTGGATTGCACGACAAATCAGCCTGTTTCGAGCCAGTGCCCGGTAGCTCTGAGCACACTCAGTGGCATCTGCGAGGATTAACAAAGCTCCCTCAGCCGCTTCGGGACGTCACTGCGCGTTATGCCCTGCCCTGCCTGCCAGGCCCAGGGGCGCTTGCTGGGATCATGTCCATGAAGGAGACTGAGAACGTCTTTATTGAAACTCAGGCGGCAAAATCTGCCAAACAAAACAAATTGCTGCTGTCAGGAGGAGACAGAGACCCGGGTCTGCTGGGTTTGACTTTGTTCTGCAAATCCCAGTCCTCTGTTTTAATATACACGACCCCAGACTGCATCGTACCTAGGTGTCAGGACAGGACTCTGGCTGGGGAAACAGGGCCAGAAGATAAGTATTTGGGGAACTTTATTGTTGGCACAGCTTGTGGAGTCCCCAGCTTGTGTGGGCTTGGTAACCTGTGCCCTCCACTGCGTGGAGGTGGCCCAGTCCTCGGGTAACTGTTAGTTGCATCAGGGCTAATGAGCAGCACTCTTGGCATGGTTGGCAGTGTGGGCTCCTGCCACTTAAGGGGCAGGGGTCTAGGAGGGGCTTCACACTGTGCAGGCAGGGGTACAGCACTGCCCAGCCTGGGCTGCCTGGACACTTTCTCGGCAGAGTGGTGTTACCCCCAGGGATACAGAGACTCCATTGGGGCAAAAAGATTGCCAGTGCTGCTGGACGCCGGTCCTGTTAAGGAGAAACTTTGGAGAGGGGAAGGAGGAGGAGTCTGTGTCTACATTTTGCCTCACAGGAGACAGAGAGGATCCAGTCAGACGCATTATTTTCAGCATAAGATTTGCCTGTCTTGCTTTTTTTTCTTTTCCATTAGTATTTCCTCCCTTGAAATTTCGATGCTGCTTTTTTTTCCCTGAAAATTGAAGGTTTTCACATGGGCTGGGCTTCTCTTGCTTTTGTTTCCAGGGGCATCTGAATCATGACAAGATTTTTCTGCTTAGCGTTCAGCTGTGTGAGCTGAATGTGGGGGCTAAAAATGGAAAAACTGAGAGTTTTAAAAATAAAGGAAAATCAGGCTCTTATCAGAGCTCCCTGGCTGTGGCTCAGGCAGAAATAAACAAGATGGATTTTGTTGAGTGAGAGACTCAAAAACCAGTGTAAGCTTGCTTTATCCATTGGAGAGAAATTGTCGCTGCCATTCTTTTCTCCCCCAGCTCTTGGCTGCCACCTGTGAGTCACACATGGTCTCACGTACCAGTGCTTTTTCTCCACTGCCTTCAAAGCAGCACGTACTGAACCCGATTTGCTGGGAATGCAGAGGCCAGCAAATGTCTCCTTGCCTTCTGCCCTCCTGCGCCTTCCTCTTCATGTCCTTGCTGCAGGCAGGGGCTGGAGTGGAGGTGTCCCTCCCATGCCTAGGAGTAAAGCATGGCTGGTGACTGCACCCTGTGGCATGCTGAGGACCTGCAGCAGTGGCGGAGACATCGTGGTGAAGGGCCCTGAGACCACATTGATGTGGCTGATGGAGGCTTTGCAAACCTCTGGGTGCATTAATGCAGCTTCTGCGTTTCTGTTTGAATCCATAATCAGCCTGGCAATGCCAAAAGCAATAGTTTGGCACCAGAGCAAAGCAACTCTGGGAAGAGTTTAACCCTGCAAAACTTGCATCTTGTAATTACATCTTGCTACTGTCCCTGTGCTGGAGTAGAGGATTTCTTCCATCTGTCTCTGAGTTTTCAGAGCTTGTCCTTGAACTAGCATCTCTGTCTCATGGATGACGTCTAATTGGTCCCACAGCCATGGGTGCTCTTGGCAGCCTCCTCTGCAAAGGTGTTGGTTTTGGTTTGCGATGGTGTGCGAGCGAAAGGCAGCTGTTCCAGGTGTGCTCGATCTCCTCTTCCATTATTAAACATATTTAAATCCAGGTAGATGCAGAAGGAAGGAGCCGTTAGCTTACAAGGTGAACACCCACCCCTGCCAGCCTGACTGCATGGGCACCCCAGGGTGCTGCTGTGTTGGCATCCAGGCTTCTTGGGTGCTCACTCCAAAGGGAATTAAACAAAATGCTGAGCAGGCAGCTAACAGAGTCACCCGTGGCCTTGTGCAGACAAGCTCCTGGTGGCTTGCCGCTCCTGCCTCTCCATGTCCCATCGCAGCAGTGAGCGGAGCTTTGCCTTGTCTGCATGCGCTGCCTTTGCTTTCCCATCTCCTGCCCTGAGTGTCTCATGGTGTTTCTCCCTTTTTCTGCAGGCCCAGAGGAAGCAGTTGTGGGTTGCCCTCATTGAGAAGGCGCTGGCCAAGCTTCATGGTTCGTACTTTGCCCTCCAGGCAGGGCGTGCTATTGAAGGCCTGGCTACACTAACGGGTGCCCCCTGCGAGAGCCTGATGCTGCAGGTCAGCTCCACTAACCCTCGCGAGGAGCCCATTGACACTGACCTCATCTGGGCCAAAATGCTGAGCTCTAAGGAGGCTGGGTAAGACGAGACAGGAGGGTGCTGTGGCAGGAGCATGGACACTCAGAGAGGGGGGTGAGGGGTGCCATTCTTGTTTTAGAGGATCAGAGGAGAGGGGCAAGTGCATTACCTAGGGTGGAGTCCACCACCCTTGGCATTCATCTGAAGTGTTGACAGAGCTCCCCCTCTAAGCTCTAAGAAATTATTTCTCCATTGTTTAATTTTCATATGAAATTAAAATCCTGGTGAACTTCACTGTGCGCATTTACTGCTGTCTTGCAGGAGTTTAGAAGTGGCTGGCATTGAGCCCGCTTGCTTTGCTTGGACTTTTTTGTATTGTTAAGTGCTGAACCCTGCATGTGTCATCCACCCGTACACGGCATCTCTGCTGGCCATACTTTGGACCTGACAAAACAAAAGCAATGACCTCTTGGTCATCACTATGGCAAGAGGAGCGGGAGGGCAGTTATGTTCCTGAAGTCTTTGCAGTGGAAATTAGGGTGATTTTTTGGGGATGGCTGAAGGCAGGGTTGCTCCTGCAAGCCCACAGTATGGGGCCACATGGAAAGCTGATAGATCCCAGCATGTGGTGACCTCCCAAACCTGGCTGGTACAGACCTCCTGCTCCGAAGAGCCTGTCCTCGCCCCTGCAGAAGGGGCCAGCAGCCTGCAAAGTGGCTTTCCATGCGGCTAAGTCCTGCCAGCCAGCAGAGACAGACAGGAACCCAGGGCCTGGCAGAAAATGGCTGAGATTTGGGCGAAGCTCTGCTGTGCTTGGACAGAGCTTCCAGCCCTGCAGGTGAGGGCACTGCTTGAAGAAGCTCACCATGGAGCCTGGGCTCAAGTGTGCATGCAAGCAGGTAGAGGGAGCTCGCTGCTGCCCAGGCAGAGCTCTGGCTCTGCTCCAGGGAGGTTTATGGTGTGGTTGCAGAGGGGGAAATGTCCAGGAGCCTCCTGGTGGGGAAATCTGTCCTGGGCCTCAAGCAGTAGGGATGAGCTTCTCCCCTGTGGCAGGCCTGGCAGGACTCTGAGAGTTTTGCTGTCCCTTATGCAGGTTCCTCATGGGTGCATCCTGTGGTGGAGGCAACATGAAAGTGGACGATGTGGCCTACGAGAGTATGGGTCTGCGTCCACGGCATGCCTACTCCATCCTGGATGTGCGGGATGTCCAAGGCTTCAGGTGAGTCCAGGGTGGAGGCTGGCATGGTACAGCAGGTGTTCCTGCCAGCCCTGGGGCCAGATAATTGAGTGCATGCTGGACCAGACATCAGGGACCTTCCGTGTCCTGTTCTCATGGCCAGCAAGGGCTGTTTCTCCATCCCAGAGTGTCAGATAAATGTTGTTGCCATAGAAGCCATCCTTGCCTGGCACTGGCTCCACGTCCAGGGTGGCTGTGCTCTAGGATGCTCTATGGAGCAGAATGGTTTGCCTGGTCTTCTCACACGATGCAGAAGATTGAGTGGAGCTCTTTCAACTCAGTGAGGCAGTCATGACATCCTTCTCATCTTTGGAGGGTGGGAGAACAGAAAGGGGTGCTGCCCCCAACAGCCTGGCTGCTGGATGAAGCCCCATTTCCATCTGTGTCACTCCTGGGCTTGTGCAGCTCCAGGCACACACTCAGCAGCATTTTTCCAGTTGAGCCCCTTCCCTACAGCACCTGGCTGAGAAGGGCAGAGGGAGCTGCAGCAAGTCTAGAGCTGCAGGATGTATGCATCCGGGGTGATGAAAAGGGTGGCAAATAAGATCTGAGATGCTGTGAGGGCTTTGAAAGGCAGGGCCAGAAGTGGTGTGGTGCCCTCTGTGGGGGCTGGTTGGTTCTGCAGAGCTGGGAGAGCATCTCGGAGGTCATCTTCTTTGTGCTTTCCTTCCTTGTGGGCCTCTTATGCTGTTTTTCCCTTCCCGCAGGTTATTGCGGCTCCGAAACCCCTGGGGCCGTTTCTCCTGGAACGGCAGCTGGTCCGATGAGTGGCCACACTGGCCGACTCCCTTGCGTCATGACCTGATGCCCCACGGCAGCAGCGAGGGTGTCTTCTGGATGGAGTACAGCGATTTCATTAAGTACGGTAGTGCCCAGGAGGCAGAGGCTTTGGGGTGGGCAGTCAGACAGGGGACAGAAAATGGGACATGGGAGTAAAGATGGGGTGGGCAGGGCCAGGTATCTCCAGGGGGATGTGAGTGACCTCCTAGTTCCTGCTGCTTTCAGCTGCATGAGCTGCAGGGTGCTGGGGCATGGGGACAGAGCAATGCACCCCCAGAGGACCCCACCAGGCCTAAGCCCAACTTTCCCACAGGTATTTTGACTCCGTGGATATCTGCAAGCTTCATTCGGACTGGCACGAGGTGCGTGTGCAGGGCATGTTCCCCAACAAGGCCAACGGGCCCGTGACGGTGACGTCGCTGACGGTGTTGGAGCGTGCCGCCCTGGAGTTTGCCCTCTTCCAGGAGGGCAGCAGGTGAGCTGGGCACTGCATAGGCAGTGACCTGGACCCAGGAGAAATCCCAAATACATCGTCCTCTTGCCCTGTGCCATCTCACGGGGTGGCAGAGCTCAGGGATGGGCCTCCATCACCATTTCCGCACTTCTCAGGGTCTGCTCATGTTTTAGCCAAAATCCAAACCTTGAATGTGCGGTGGTTCCTGGGGCTGGATACTTGGGGCAGTGGGAGGACTCTTCCTCCGGATCTGCTGTCCTGCCCGTGGCCTCCATGTGCTCTCTGAGGCAGCACTTGCATGACTTGTGACTCTTCTTCCCTTCCCGGTGCAGGCGGTCGGACACGGTGGACAGCCACTTGCTGGATCTGTGCATCATGGTTTTCCGGGCCACCTTCACCAGCGGGAACAAGCTGAGCCTGGGCCGGCTGATGGCTCACAGCAAACGAGCTGTCAAGAAGTTCGTCAACTGCGATGTCATGCTGGAGCCGGGCGAGTATGCTGTCGTGTGCTGTGCCTTCAACCACTGGAGTGCTGCTCTGGCAGGGCCCACTGCTGCCCAGGGTAAGGAGCTGGGCTCCCATGGCTGGTGGAGACCTTGGGGGAGGCAGAGGTGACAAAGAGGTGACAAAGCCTTTGATCTTCGCTGTGGAGACCTTGCTGAGGGTGGAGGTTGCCTGTACGTGCAGCAACCCAGCAGCACACTGGTTCTGGAGGTTATGGGCTTGGTGACAGTCTCACTGATCCCCCCTTCCTCCATGTGTCTCCACAGCATCCAGTCCCACCAGCAGCCGATCAGCCACTGATTATTCCAGCTATATCCTGGCCATCTACAGCTCCCGCCTGGTGATGGTGGAGCAGGTGGAGGCACAGCCCACCACATTGGCAGATGCCATCATCCTGCTGACCGAGAACAAGGGCGAGCGCCATGAGGTCAGTGCAGGTGGCATGGGGCAGGGGGCTGGAGGAGGGTGATGCTACCAGCCAGAGCCTGTACCCTGCCCCTGCTGTGTCCTTAGTCTGGCAGGAGTCAGGCAGGGCTGTGCCAGCTCTGGGTGCCACCTCGTTCCCTCTTACCCCTTGGTAGGGGGGACGGTGCCAGGGAGGATTAGATTGGATATTAGGAAGAACTTCTATGGTAAAAGAATGGTCAAGCACTGGAACAGGCTGCCCAGGGAAGTGGTGGAGTCACCATACCTGGAGGTGTTCAAGAGCCATGTAGCTGTGGCACTTTGGGACGTGATTTAGTGGGCATGGTGGTGGATGGTTGGATGTGATGAACTTAGAGGTCTTCTCCAACTTTAGTGATTCTATGGATGCCCACCTACTTTGCTCCATGGAGCAGCATGGTGTACTCCAGCAGCTGGGCAGCCCTTGGCAGAAGGTGGAAGGTGCTGGTCCAGGAGTTGAGATTCGGAGGCAGGGAAGTCGAGAGGCTTCACCCCCCTGACCCTCCTCTTTGCCCCAGGGCCGTGAGGGGATGACCTGCTACTACTTGACGCATGGCTGGGCAGGACTCATAGTGGTGGTGGAGAACCGGCACCCCAAGTCCTACCTACACGTCCAGTGTGACTGCACCGACAGCTTCAACGTTGTCTCCACGCGTGGCAGCCTCAAAACGCAGGACAGCGTCCCTCCCCTGCACAGGTCCGGGGTAGGCAGGGGTGGGTTGGCAGAGGGGCTGCCGGTTGAGAACTGGCAGGGGCTTGGAGCAAAGGAGATGTGGGCAGAGGGTGGCAGGGGCTGGGATTGCTGGGGCAGAGGCAGCTGCCTGGCCCTGAGCCCGTTGCTCTCTCCGCAGGCAGGTGTTGGTGATCCTCTCCCAGCTGGAGGGTAACGCCGGCTTCTCTATCACGCACCGCCTGGCTCACCGCAAAGCCACCCAGGCCTTCCTCAATGACTGGATGTCGACAAAGGGCACCCACAACCCGCTGCTCACACCCGAGGTCGCTGGGCTGCACGGCCCCCGGCCCCTATGACAAAACGCCTCCCCTTCCCAGCTCTGCTCCCCTGTTATTTTCACCAACCCTCTGGCCTGGGGTTGCACCCCAAGCTGTCAGCGCTGAGCCGAGGGACAGAGCCGGAGCATCACACCCAGAACTTTGCCCTGCGCCGTGGGGCCAGGGCGAGCTCTCAAGGCCAGGACCAGCTTTGCCTGCTGTCCCCCGCCCTGGCACCGCCGGCCCCCTGTGCACTTTAAGAGGAGTGGCTGGGGGGGGGGGGGCACGCCACGGGCACCACACCCCCGC
>NW_010180384.1:0-1472 GCF_000695765.1 Mesitornis unicolor | reverse complement strand
TTACCTTGCCTGTCCCAGGTGCTGGAGCTTCCCCTGGTGCTGGGCTGGGGCTGCGGAGGAGAGGGTGCTGGGTTGTCGGAAAGCTGATGCTGCTGGGTTTTCACTGCTCCTAGGGTTGCAATGTGGGGGTTGCCCTCCTCTGCCACTGCGCCAGGGTGGGAAATGGGGCCACAGGGTGATGCCTGGGGGAGCTGTGGCAGCAGGGATCCCCCCTTCAACTCGTCACATGAGTGTTACTATGCAAAGGTGGCCGCTGAAAGCAGTGCCTAAAGAGAAGCCATGCCCCCCTGCCCTGAGCTGGGCTCAACTCCCGGGCTATGCCCAGCAGGGGCCCCCCTCCTCCATACCCTGCGGAGACAATGGGTGAGGGCAGCACATGCCGACCCAGGGTTCGGGGAGCAGCTCACTGAGGCTTTACCAGGGAGGGAGGGGAGTGGAGAGCCCCAAGTCCCATAGAAGGTAGCGAGCAAAGGGCGAAGGCTTGCGAGAGCCTTGGGGTGCTTGCTGGCCTGGGGAGTGCTCCATGGCGGGGGGTACCCATAGGTTCAGGGCAGCATGGCTTGGCGTGGGGGTTGCATGTGTGTGTGTGTTTTGGAGGTCCCCTGGTGTTAGCCTCTCCTTCCCAGGTTGCTGGGAGGGTGTGGTGGGAGATGCTGGGCCCTGTTCTGGTGAGGACTCTGCTGGGTGGCAGCCTGTGCCCCAAACCCAGCACCCAGCCAGCCCAGGCTGGGGATGAGGGTTTTGCCCAGGGTGTCCCTCTGTGCCCCTCTCCCGTGCCAGGGAGCTGAAGTGAGCACAGGGGAGTGGGCTGCCCTGGCACTCTCCTGCCCTCCCCACCCGGGGCTGCTGAGCCAAGCTCTGTCCGTATTTCTGTTTGTTAATCTGTTTTCTCTCTTCCCTGCTCCTTCGAGATGATTTGTCCTTCACTTTTTTTTCCTCTCTGTCTTTCTGAGCTGTGAATATTTTTAACCCTGTAAATACTGTCCAGCTCTTAAGAAACATAGGATATTTTATCAATTGTAAATCAGATCAGTAATCCCTGTATGATATGAATTATCCATGGGTGGTTTTCAAACTCAGGTTCTGATGGACCAAATAAAGTTTTGTTTTTTACTGAAGCTGCCTGGTTTCCCTTGGCCTGGCTGTGGCATCGGGAGGGACGGTGGGGAAGGCGGGAAGACTGAAACATCGCTGTGAGATTTGGGGAGTCCAAGCAGACAGACTTAAAATTCTGTGGAGCGTTGAACATCTGTCATTGCCCTAGAAGTAGAGAGCTGAGCACAAAAAAAAGAGGGTAAAGGTGAGTTTCGGGTATTTTTAGCTGCACTTCAGGGCACAGGGGCCAGGACGAGCCGTGCAGGGGTGCAGAAAGAGGAGAAAATAAGGTAAAATCCAGAAACTCCCGTAAATGGAGCAGCACCTGCTCTTCGCCAGGGCCGAGCAGGGCTACGCCGCGGCCGGGAGAGGGCAGC
>NW_010180383.1:0-19489 GCF_000695765.1 Mesitornis unicolor | reverse complement strand
TTCTGTGATTCTGTGATTCTGTGATACAATGGACCCACCTGAAATAAGGTAATGAACTGAACTCCGAGATGGCTTCGCAGTAACTCATTTGACTTACTGCTACAGGACCTCTCCAGCACAGGAATTTTGGACAGTCCCACAGACTTCCCCCAGCTACTTGTTGGCTTCAGTGTCTGTTTAACATCCGTGGTGATCATTTTGGTTGTTCCAGGGACTCTTCTGGGAGGTTCCTCTTGCAGAATCCACCAAACTGAAGACAGATAAGATGATTCCCAATGATGAATAGAAGTTGCTCCTGCAGAAGCAGAAGCAGTCAAGTAGCACAGTCTTTCATAAATAGTTCAAGTTGTTAACATTTTTCACAAAGTTCAAGATTTAAAATAATGGTGGATCATGTGGGAGCTGGTTTGGTCACATCAGATCACAGATCAGCTGGACAGAGGAATTCAGCATTTTCATTCACCACATCACACTCCCTTATTCATCCACCTCTGCTCATTTATAGACACCTGTCTTCCCTCTTGCTCCCATCATGCTTAGGGGGAGAATGTTTGAACAACAAATGTTTTGCACATGCAAAACTTTTGGTGGTGTAGACAAACATAAGATGCACAAAAGATTACTTTCTGAATGACTGCCAAGGAGTTTCACAGGGGTAGCCAAAACTTTTCTTCAAATCAGTTAAAAAAAACTAGCTGAGATGGTATTCACCCATTCTGGCAAAAAGTCTTTTTTCCTGCTTAAGATACTGGGGAATATATGTACAACCACATAGCCAATTTGTGCAGCTAATGGCAGGATGTATCTTCCCCTGTCAGCCTTCCACTACAGCCCAGGCAGTGATGGACATGAATTACAGATGGGACAGGACCTTTAATGGCTCTTTTGTTTTGGAAAATGCTAGTATTCTTGCTCAAAAAGGAAACAATTTGTACTTGGAGGTGCAGGTACTTTGAAATAATACATATCGTACTTTTTCCCTATAGAGATTTCTCTGCAACTTTTTAAGCAGTCAAGGGAAAAAATTAATGTGTCGTAAATTGTTCATACAAAATAAAGCAATGCTTATCCATGCTAATGATTGTTATGAATATCCAAACCATAAACATCTCATGAGAGAGAGAGCAGAAAAATTGGTTGCATGCTACTAATCATATCCAGTATAAGCCTTCTAGCCTTCATCTAGTCCCAATTACATGATGTCTCCCTCTTATGTGGATTTATTTACATGTTGCCAGATCCCTTTGCTAATCCAGGAAAGAATGGAAACCTATAGCTGTTATTAGTACTTATGTTTGGAAGGAAAACTGCTCCTGAAGAAATAAAGCAGGATGCTTTTACAGGCAATCATCTCCTGCTTGCAACTGAGGTTCAAGCCTGATAGATAACAGACCAGTTCTTGGTCCAATAACCTAAATAAAGGACAAGCTCCATTTCTGGCCTTAAGGTCAAGTGATACAGCACAACTAGGAATATTAAGTGTCAACTCTCTTTCTACTCAAGCAGGGTGACAGTCCTCATACCCTGAGGGTTCACGCTCCCATATAAACTGCCCAGCAGGAGAGTATCTGTTGGAACTGGCCATAACTGTACCGCAGACCATGCTACCACATAGTATGGATGATCACAGACAATATTTAAGCCCATGATGTATCATTACTAGCTCACAAATATAAATGTGAACTCCATGTGATCCACTGAACATAATTTAATTTTTCACTCTCACATGATCTAATATAAATTGCACTTTTTGTCTCCCAGCCCTTTCCTGTCTTCTTTGCCTGTGACAATAACCAACTCCTCCTATTTAAAGAGTTAAATGAAGCTTTTCTTTGGCTAGAACTCTTAAATATTATGAATAACAAAAATATAACATGTCTCTCTCAAGAGTATCACTTGGGAAAAATATCATCATGTACCATGAGGTTTCCTACGGAAGAAATCAACACTCTGTTAATGCTTAAGATTAATATTTTCATGTTTCCTATCTGTTTGCACACATCTCCAGTTCCTGAAGCTTGTTTCTGCTTGCCAGGAGTGGAAGAGCTGACTGAATTGACAGTTAGATAAAGTACCTAGTATATTTAATTTTACATAGACAGATACTTTCTCAAAGAAAGTGAAAAGAGGAATCTTCCTTCTGACAACAATCTTATGTGCCCTTTATGTTGTTTATTTTGTGTGTAGTGTTTTTTATTAAAGATTACCATAATGACAACAAAGCAACAATGAGAAAGTTCACCTGTATTCTCTGCTTTCCCATTGGGATCTTCACATGGCAATCAGAAAACAAACAAAACTCTTGACAAAGAAACAGCACTATGCTTGTGGAGATAATGAACAGGACAGAAATTAACCAGGCACACAGACATGGACTGCAGCCTGACAACAAGTATAGGAAAACACGAGGGTAGGAAAGGGAGGAAATTGCCCTCTGTTATATTGTGCTACTGTGCCACAGAGCCACTTCCAAAAACAGATGCTATAACCTTCCAGAAGCATGTACTTGTGCTTAAGGGAAAGCTGTGAGGCAGCAAGAGTCCTGGATTTCTGTTCACACCTTTTCACACCTCTCTTTTTGCCAAAACCTAGACTGTCACAGCCTGAAGTCTGTCCCACAGGTAAATCTAGTTTATGTGCAGCTGCACTTTGAATGGTCCTGCAGTCGCCCTGGCATGGAAATACCTGATGTCCCTTCCTGTCGAGCAAGGAATGGTTTTTCTTCCAAAAAGGCATCTTTATATTGACTTCTGTTGGCACAGCTTCAGTAGTAAGAGTGGCAATAGAGCTGACACCTGACTGGCAAATATGGGCTGGCAGGAGTTCCTTAGGTAAAGACAGGCCAAATCCTTCTGTGACTGGCATGGGTTTCTTTAGTCAGTGCTGTTTACCTGCATCCCTATCAGGAATACTTTGCCAGTACAATGTGTGAATATTCTGATCTCTGTAAAGTAATAACACTGACAAACCTTACATCTGCAAAGGAGAAAATATTTATGTTTGAGTTAACGAAGTGCCATTTTCTAGTATAGGGAGGAAAGGAAAAAAACGTATGAGGTCTTGCTTGGTGCTGCTCACTACAGTGCTGGTGGAAGTGAAGATTATCTATACAAAAACCTAAAACTTATCTCTCCTCTGAGCAAAGAAGGCAGAACCCGAGAAGACTGAGGAAGGACCACTGATGTGACTGCCCAAGTTTGAGTCTGAGTAGCTGCCAGATCTTTCTATAGTGATGTGCATGCACTGGAATAGCTGGGGTTTGACCTTGGAACCCATAACAACCAAGGGATTCAACCATCAGAGACAGTGTAAATTCAGTGGGCCAGTTAGCACCTATGCAAACTCTGTTTCAAAGAGCAAAGACAATTATCTACATTTCACAGCATGTGGTTTAAACTTGCATTAACCTGTGTGCTTTGCGGTGTAGGGGGCTCACAGGGATAGGAGTGTCTGCAGCTGCCTGAAGACATCCATGCTCTGCATGTACAACCAGGTTTCAGTTAGTCATGGAGTCAGACACAGAAGAGGATGAAAAGAGGTAGAGAAGAACAGTAAGATAACTCTATACAATTTCTTTCTAACCAAGATGAATATCGGGGGCTTAAGGAAGAAATAATTAAAACTACTTCTTTAGTATACTTTTGTTTACAAAAAAAAAGAAAAATCTTCTTTTTGTGGGAATAGTGAAGTGTCCGGTTACCTAACCCTGACTGCAGGCCTGTGGCAAAGAGGATGAATAAATATTCCCTTCAGCTGTTAACAGCCTATCAATTTTGGAGGACAATGTTTCCTCATGCCTTTTGATCGCCCAACTAGAGAATGGAGGTGTCTGCCATCTTGCTGACATCTCTCTGTGACAGATGGGGGATTTCAACTTATGAAGGCAAGGAGTTGTCTGGTGATCCTCAACAGCATCAAGTGGGTCGGAAAACAGAGGAAGAAGTCTCAGTTTTCAGAGCAGAAGCACTTCGATCAGGAGTCTGCCTCTGAGGACCCGCAACTCTTACAGAGGTAGATTTTGCAGATAATAACAGATGACTGTAATAAAAACTGGCAGTTTCTATAATGCTGTATTTATATGCATCCTTATGAAGAACTATAACTAACTCATGGAGAAAGATTTCTTCACAGTCTTACTTCCTTATGGGAGACACAACATCATAATAAAGTCTTACTGATTGGGGTTCTTGCTAGTACAGAAGAGGTGTTTTAAAAGAAAGCAGACTTTCATGTGTGTGTATTCATATATATATGTATATATATTTTCATATCTGTATATACAGACATGTCCATATATATGTGTGTATATTCAAATGTACGATAGTACCAATATTAGGTGTTACAGTCAGTGGCTAGTATCTTCATCTTGGAAGGCACTATACTGAAACAGAGCAAAACAGAGTTTGCTTGAAGGATGTTCTTTGTACAGAAAGCCTAAATGCATCAATTATGAGGTAGAATACATAAAATGTTAAAAAAAATCAAAAAAGAAAACCAAACCTTTGTTTGATAATCCAGGCTAGAATATTCTGAAACTCCACAGAAACACATATGATATGATTTTTGAAGTTACAATGGATTTCCAGAGGCAAACAGTCAGATTTTTAATAATTAAAAGAGATTAAATCAATACTTCTTCATCCTTCCTTAGAATTCCGTATTTAGGATAACTTGAATCCCCAGGAAAAAGTTTGTCTCCACAATCCCTGAAACTGCTTTTACTCTTTTAGGCTTTCAAGCAAGAATGGCTTCTGGAATATTTTGACACCTCTAAGTAACAGCTGGACCAAAAACCCGCCACGTTTGTTTTTTTTTCAGAGCTTGCTTATCCAGCTGAGATGTAGAGGCTATGTCTAAGACTAGTAAATACCTTAGGGAACATTTCCAGGCGCTGAGGGCAACTGGCATGGGAAAGCCCACATCTGTGCTGTTGGACACTTTCAGCTTCCAAAACCTACTCAGCACTCTCAAACTGGGTATTGGGAATGGTTTCTGACCACGTTAACATCAGAGCTGTGGCCAGGACTTCTGTGGGACAATGCTGCTTTTCCAAGCAAGAGAGACTATTTTAACTGCTTAGAAGTACATTAAAAAATACAACAAACAACTTATTTAACAATCACATTGTGGTGCCGGAGCAAAATCTCACATGCTATATAACTTATTAGTATAGCAGGAATCAGAGAGGATACAGACAGTTACAAATGCATACACTGTGTACCAGGGAGATATTGGCAGAGAATGTCAGTTTCAGACACCTGAAAAAAACATTAATATTCTCTGTCTCTCCTCACAGATATTCTCAGGAAGAGCCATACATGACAGCAGCTTATCAGGTTGGTGAGAAACTATCTTCATAACCACAGAGCCATAAGTATCATCTCTACAGAGAATTTCCTGACTAGAAGAAAGAGGAGGTATAGTAATTTTCTAATTTATATTCTTCATCTGTGCATTTATTTTTATTTGACTAACAATGAATACATAATATATACACTTTATTGTATAAAATATCAGAGTTCTCTGGTGAGTAAGATAATATCTCTAATTTCCCATGGTTACCTGTGCTACTAAGCCAATAAAATACAGTGCATTGCTATTATTGGATTTCAGAACTGACTTGAGTCTTACTTTTATTAACATTTCTATTAATCTGACTGCACTGATAAAATTATAAAAGAATGTGCCATCTCAAAATGGAAAAAGGTATATGCTGGTCAAAAGGGACTGAATTTTAGATTCCCACTAATTTGATATTTCCAGTAGGATGGGTAAAGAAAAACAAAACAAAAACAAAAGGAAGAACAGTTCTAAAGAACACAAAGCCTAAAGCACAAGAGCTGCTGAGCAGGATGTCCATTAGAAAACTATGAAACTCCAAATGCCCTAGGCAGGAACACAGAGAAGGCTTGAGCATTCATGATGTAAGCAATTGCTCTAATAAGCCTGCACATTACATGCACCTCATTGAATCATGGAGGGCATATAAAACAAACCAACACAGCACCACACAATACAACAAAAAAGTAGCTAAACACTTTGTTTTCTTATCAACAGCTCTGCATAACCATGTCTCCTCAAACATGGTCAACATGTTTGGGAGCAACGAGAAGATAAATGCTGCCATCTGGTTCTGCTCAAGGCAGAAGGTTTGATCTAAGGCCTAACCCTGACTGTCATTTAAGTTCGCAGGAGCTTTTATTTGAGTAGAAGCTATTCCCGTGTCATCCTCTTTGGAATTTGAGCACTTGATTGAAATGTGTAAGATAGGAATATAGACAGCTTAGGCTTCTTCTATCCTCTATAGAAAGCGAGATTGATGATACACACTTGAAATCTAAATGACCTTTGGAATGTCCTGTATTTCTCCATTGATTTCCTATCTTTCTCCATTCATTTTAATATGTAGGACAGTTATATCCCTAAATTAGCTATTTCAGTTATGTGCCAAAAGTTATATGACCCTTTTGCTTAACCTTGTTTGAATCAACATGCTTTACTTGAATATATTTCTTTCATCCAAGAAACAACACTTTTTCCCTCTTTGATCAAACAAACAGCTGTTATTTCAAAGCCATTGTTTTTGTATAGAGAAATTTTAACAATCTCAAATAACTTTAGTACAAAAAAATTTCTCACATTTACACCTTAAAAAGCCCTGGATTTTGTAAAGATAATTCAAAGACAGTGCTGGTTAAGTAAGCATGCTTTCAACAGTTCTCAAAAAGTCCTACAATCTGAAGCAGTCTATCCTATACTGGTTAATGATAGCATTAAAATGGTAAAAAAAAGACATTTCTTTTCTAACACAGAATGTGTGCCTAAAATTAATTGGAAAAAAATTGCAGTGTGTGTGTGAAGTAAATTGGCAAACTGTTATGCTGAGACAGAGCTAATGGAATGCAGAAACACTGATCAGTTTAGGGTAAAACTGGTTTTCTTTTCTCTTTCTCGATTACTACATGTTCTCACACTGCCTGCTCCAGCCAGATTAAAATCACTTTAATGAGTTAGATGAATGGCACTGGGAGTTAGCAGAGCTCACAAAGTCTCCAGTGAGATTACTGCTCTGCATTTTACTTCTGTTAACAAAATTAGATATGAGTTGCCTGTGTGTCCTCAAAAGGGTTGTTTCTTGTGTACAGGGCTTCCCACAGAATATAAAAGGAAGACAATGCTTTTCAAGACTTGTTTCATAAGTGATAAATTACACAAATGTCTTTAGACTATGAATCACTGTATAATTTATCCAGAGGATAAAGATGTATACCTCAATAAAAAAATGTTTGGTATAATTATAATTTTATTCACAAATCGCTTAGCTCATCCTCACTGAAGGTATTTTGGTGGATTTTTTCCAGTCACTTTGATTTTCCCTGTTATATAAATTCTGAACTTTGCTGCCTAACATTATATCTGCAAAGGTCATGTGAAAATTCCAGTTCTGATTTGCTGAAGTCCTCTGTAGCATAATAATGACTGAGGATAAAATACTCTTCTCAGATCTTGATTTCTTTCTCACTCTTTTGTTAGACAAGCAGAGCTCTCAACATCCTACATGGGATGCTCACTGAGCAAAGCTTAAAGTTGCCAGCTCAGATAACATTTTCAGTGATACTGTAACAAAAGTGCAGCCAAGTATTTACTTTTTGGAGTGGAAACCATGCTTCCATGGTGGTGTTGAAATCCATGCTGGAGCTAGATGCCTTTGGATCAAAACACTGTTCTGTGTAGTTGTTAGTCAGTAGCTAGAACACATTCTACTTCCTACAATGCAGTGTACTAATGCATAAGAGTATTGGTGAAGCATCTAGAAGTCTTGTGCATGGACTCTGCGTTAGACCATCAGCAAGCTGAGAACATAAAGATGGTCTCTGCCTTGAGCATCTTATAAATCAAAATTTTCGACAAGAGGATGTTCACAGAACACCAGTAAATAACAAGACAGCACCACTGGCAGCTGTTTGATGCAATTGCCTGAAAGAAAATAAGCAGCTTTGGAAAACAGTAGCAGTGGTTGTGTGAAGTGCCTGAGTTTCCTTGGCTAGGTCTAACAGCTTTAAATTGTGGGGGCAGTCTTAGTGACTGCTTTGTGCTGTATTTTCCTCAAACAAAAAGGGCCCATGAGAAATATTGATGGTGCTTTTGTTCTACACAGACTGTGGGTACAGTGGAGCATGAACACAAAGTCCCACGGGGTGATCCTGGCTTCCTATCCTTCAGCAGAGAGCAGATGTTTAAAACTCCATGGCTCTGTACTAATAAAACATATGGTGCCAGAGGACACATTTGGAATGATTGCTGACACTACTAAATTGTTTGGCTGGTTTCTGGCATGGCATTGGTGTGGTGTGGTCCTCTTGGACTCATCCAGAAGTTAGCACAGATAAAAGGCCATTTTCAAAAGGCTGGTCAGATGCTACCTTTCTCTTTTGTAGGCTAAGAGATTTTAGCTGGACTGACACAAGCCATACCATACTGCTTGGATTAGAAAAGTGACCATTATCTCATCTTATTACTATAGCTTTGGCTATCAGATCCCTGCCTTCTCCACCTGAAAATTCTTCCATGACTAAAGAAACACAAAATCTTCAGAAGACACCTAGTTTGATAAAACAGTTGTGATTACCAGATTAAAAGTAGAAGTAATTACTCTGCTCTTGCATCTCCAAAGACATGTTATATGTATTTTAGGTGTGTATGTTTTCTAATGTAAGACATCACAAAAGACATTTTATGGAAGCTAAGCATGTTGAGCTGAAGGATTTGTGAAGAAATGTCTTCACAACAGTCCAATGGCTAGGACATAGGTCCACAGAAAGGAAGACTTTGTTTTTCACTCATCTTGACTATGAGGGAGTTTGAATTCAAGGTGTTTATGTTGTTTATGCATGTTATGTTAGATACAAAAGACAAAACTAAAAACCCCCATCATTATTATGTTAGTGTGCAAGTATTAGTGAGGCTCCTGAACTAAGCTTACTTTTGCTTAGAAACTTTGCTCAGATTATTCCTTATTCTTGACTGAATGGGGAATCTGTCTGTCAAGATAAATTCTGTATCACTTATTTTCCCTTGTTCCACTATATGACCTTCACCTTTATTATTAGAGTGCTCTCTGGAGATGTGGGCTGAGGTCCCTAAGCAGAGCAAGGTCACACCCTGTGCGTGTGCTCTAGTCAGAAGGCTATTCTGCGAAATATAAGTACTGCCACTTCATCTGCCCATTTCTTTAGTTAGCTCGTTCCTATAAACATCTAATCAGAGCTGATGTCTTGGAGTGGGTTCCTCTGAATTGCAACAATTTTAGTGACAAAACTGAGTGTTTCTGAACGTATGCACATGTGAATGAAGCCATATAAGGAATATTCAGACCCACCAGAGATGTAGCAGGGAGTTTTATGTGCACAGAGGATGAGACCATGTTAGCAATTAGGCTGTCTGGAAGACAGTTGTTTTCATCAACTCTTTTTTTAAAATTAAGCATCTGGATTTCTCAGATCTTAGCTACAGGCTGTATCTAAAGCTTGCTGCTGTACATGGAAACACTGATGTTGAGTTTTATATGAGTTACAGTAGGCATCTCTTGAAAACCTGTATCTGAATAAATTCAATACATTGAGCATCTTCTATTCAATGAATAGATTCAGTTTTAATTTCCTGTTTGAGGGCGGCTGTTTAGTTTAGTGAGCAGGCTGAAAATTATTTCCTTTGGCAGGTTTCTAAGCCCAGAACTGAAACTAGACTTCAGTGTAAGTCTGAATCAGTGATGATATGTTTCTGTCACTGAAGTTGCTGTTTTGCATTGTGTGTCCATCTATACTTTAAAAATTTTGAGATGCTCACAGACATAGACTTCCACAAGAACAAATAAATGCTAGTATAATACAGATAAAAGCTAGTAATAAAACATGTTTGGATTCCATGTTTGACTTTTAGAGAGATCACTGCAGTGACTGCAACACAGGTACACACAGCAACACACACATAGTCAATCTATTTCTTTAAGGGTTTTAGATATCTGTACAGTATCTCAAGATATAAGTAATATGTTTGTGCTGATTCCATCTGAAAGCATCTTGAAACGCTGTGGTTTACTTCAGTTATTCTCAATAATATCTTGCAAAAAAGTCTCCTGTGAATAAAATATGGAGGACAAAAATATTTCTAAACATGATGAATACTTGTTATGGAAGAAAGAGCAAGAGAGAGCACTATAGAGAAAATAAAGAGGAATTGAGAGAGAGAAAGTGGAGAAAGAAATCTGATCTGTTTTCAACTGGCAAACACAACTTGCATGAGAAGACTCTCACGTACAACATTTAACACACTGAAAAGTAACATTATTTATATAAAATTTATCAGAGATTTAATCTTTCAAATTTTATTTCAGGATTAGTCTTGAAATATCCCTAAGGTATTGTCTTACTTTCAAAATGTTATTTCAATTAGTTGAATATCATTCTTTACAGGATTCAGGTCAAACGAGGGGCAAAACTAAATCCAAACCAAACAATATGTGCCTGCAATAAATTTCTGTTCCTGAATTATTCATACATAATGGCATAGGTGACTCTTCAAGCATTTTGAATTAACTAGAATTGATTTCTCGCTTTTTTATGCCTAGTTGTACAAGCTTTTTTGTACTTTTACTTCTCCTTAACAAATAAAGTATTGATTCAACTCCTCTGAACATGTTTTATTTAAACTTTGCCCTTTGTCAGCAACTTAGTCCTCTACCCAGAATTCTCCTCTTTGACTTTCCATTGTCTCCTGTTCTGGAAGGTGAAAAACACTGAATAGACTCCTTGGTATGACATAACTTATAAAATACATTCCAAATTTGATGGGAACAGTTACAATACAGAGCACGCACTGCACACTTTAAAGCCTGTGCAAGGGAACTTAATGCTCCTTTTTTTGACTAGACTTTCAGGTTGCTCCCTGGGAAATTTAACAGTTTCAAAGTCAAATAAACAGACATATAAATTACAGCCACTTTCTTTTTCCAAATATTTTTCCTTTAGCTAGTTTATTCTTATTGCAATCTGAAACTTACATTACATGCTGAACTCAGATGCTCTCTCACTCTCTTTCCTCAACAGGGCAGAGGAAAAAAGTAACATGGGAAGGTTCATGGGTTGAAAAAAAGGCACAGAGATCACTTATCAGGTACCATCACAGGCAAAATAGAACCCAGATGAGGAAATTTTTTCTAATTTTCTGTGAATTAAAATAGAGTTGGATTTTGAGGGGAAAAAAAAAACCAAAACCAACCAACCATTAAAACAACACATTCTGTGAGGGGCTCAGCTGTGTCCTGCGGTGGGGCCAGTGGAGCCGGCTGTGACCACCTGTGTCTGGCACAGGGCAGCCCCAGCCTCTCTCTTCACAGAGGCTGCCCTGCAGCCCCCTTTTCTGGCACCTGGGCATGGGCACCCCAAAAATATAAGTGATGGGTAGGGAGAAAGTTAGTTCTAAAATCAGTTTTATCTCCACTGCAGGACTTTCCTTACAAATACTCTGATCCCATGCTTCAATGAGTATGTTTTGTGTTCATCAGTGCAGTGAACTGCTGTGTACAAAGTCTTGGGTACCACATGCACCTATCTCTTTTTTCCAGGAGTGGGGTGAAGAAAAAGATTTGTCACTCTGTAATTCTTCAGAAAATAAGGTATGTTAAAAGTAGTTTGCTTTACTTCAGTAAGGGCTTTACAGAGTTACAGAGGACAGCACTGGCCAATATGTCTGTGGTTTAGGCGTATATAGGGTACTAATCTAACTTCTATCAAAGTTAACAGAAAGTGAAGGTAATCTGGCTTTTGGTCCAAAATTTTGTGGTTCATTTTCCATATGAATTTTCATTCTGCATGAGTACCATGCTATGGACTTACCAATTTTCTTTAGACCAAGTTTATATCTTTGCATCAGCAAGAAATTCCAGTGAATTAATTCTGATTATCCTGTCAGATGTGAAAAATAGAGATGACTGATTATGAAAAAAAAAATATTTTGGTAAAATTAAAAATGTCTTCCAAGCAGCAAACCAGTCACACTGGTAACTATTTCACTACGATGCTAGAATCCATTAGAGAGGTCTAATTTACACCACAGTGTAATTCTTTCAATTTATTAAGGTTGTTCTTATATTTGTAGTAGAAGTAAAATAATCTTCTTTCCTAGCTGTATTCCTTGCAAGTTCTATAGGATACAGCAGTTCCTAAACTCTTAAGTGAAGATTACAATACCAGTTTTGAGCATGGCTGATAACATTATTATGATGGTAGCTGCCAGTGCAGCATCATATGAAATAAAGATTATCTTTGTTACTAAACCATAGGAAAAAAAATGTGGATTCCATTTGCTCTGATAAGGATATTTTTTATTTAATGTTACCAAAATATCAGCTTTATTTCACAAATAATCTTTTAACTGTTCATCTCATTAGACATCTACAAAAATTAGCTGTCTGTAGACCTAAAGACAAGTGAGGAAACAACAGAATACCATATTGACTAACACAAAGTACCTGGTCTTCACATGCAAGCTCTTTTTCTTACAGCAGCTGTACAGCTTTACCTCTGAACAACCCTAAGTAATAACTGATATCATACTGTATTTGTACCTCCCTTAGTGACAGTCAAAGAAGAGTCAGTCTTTACCGAGTGATGGTAGATACTTATTCCCTGATTATCTGCAACAGATTCAACTTGAAAGAGCTAGTCTTGTCAGAGTCACAAGATTATCATCATAGCCAATAAAGTAATATAGAAAGATATGGTAAGTGTGAAGTGGAAGTTTATTTTAATTGGTAGAATACAGTATACATATATATATATATATATAAAAAATTCAGCGTATATACATAAAAATGTAATAAAATCATAGAGGTAGCTATTACTCAGTATGAAGAAAACACGGGTCCTTTATTTTATAATTTCTTTTAGAAAGGCAGAAAAGACCTGATAGCAGAACGAATTAGATCTCATGTTGGTCTCAGTTTGTTATGAGTCAGGCTCAAAACTATGAATCACGGTGATTTGCTTTTTGTGCTCTCAGTTTCAGACTTGTGAATTGTCTGAAAATGCAAATAAAGCAAGCAATTCTTTCTTCGTTTTCCTCAATAAATGTATAGCACTTACAACCTTTAGCTATTAACCATAGTGAATGCCACAAATGTGTATGAGTATTTCCACTATAGTTGTTTTAATGGAGCTCTAAGAACTCCTGATACTCTTCAAAGTGGTCTCTTCTCCTAAGCCTCTCTTCAGTAAAACCTGGTGTAATTTTACAAAAATTCTGCTGGGATCTAGCACTTTCCAAAATTTCAGTATAAAGGATTTTTGTTCAATTGTTTAAAAGTGAAATGGAAACCATGAAAGATACAGTATTAGTACCTGATACAGTAATTGGACAAAAATTGTTTAGACACTCTAAAAAAAGAAATAAGTTGCTTTGATGGAGCGTCTAATCCTGGCAATCATTTCCAGGAACATTAATGACAGAAAAATAATGAGGAGTCATCAGCATGGCTTCATCAAGGGGAAGTCATGCTTGTCCAACTAATATACTCCTACGATGGAGTAACTGGCCTGGTAGATAAGAGGAGAGCAGTAGATATTGTCTACCTGGACTTCAGGAAAACATCTGATACTTTCTCCCATAAGATCCCCGTAAATAAGTTGTTGATGTATGGGCTGGATGAACAGACAGTGAGGTGGATTTAAAACTGGCTGAATGGCTGGGCCCAGAGAGTGGTTATCAGTGACACAAAGTCTAGTGACTAGTGGTGTACCCCAGGAGTCACTATTGGGTTCAGTCCTGCTCAACATCTTCATTACTGATCTGGGTTATGGGTCAGAATGTACCTTCAGCAATTATTCATGACACCTAAATGGGAGGAGTGGCTGATGTTCCAGAGGGATGTGCTGCCATGCAGATGGACCTCAACAGGCTGGAGAAATGATCCAACAGGACTCTCATGAGGTTCAACAAGGAGAAGTGCAAAGTTTTGCATATGGGGAGGAACAACCTTATGCAGCATCTTATCCCACATTTGCGGAGGAACAAACTGGATACCTGGCTGCAGGTGGCCCTGCTAGAGCAGGGAGGTTGGGCAAGATGACATCCAGGGTCCCTTCAAACATCAATCATTTTTGATTCTGTGATTCTGTGATAAATATTTTCTCTATAATTTTTGTCTATCGAGTTCATTAGACTGTAGGATTCGGACATACTTTGCCATAATGTACATATGTTAAAATTTGCTTGAGGGATTAATACCAGCTTTATTGTTTCATATGAAAACTGCAATATATTTGCATTTGTGCTATCAGCTGTAGGACAGAAATCCAGCATGTGAAAGAGGAAATCCTGGTAATTAATTAAATTAGTGAGGGAAAGCATAGTCATTCTCTTTTTCACTTCATATTTGGAAATGTATGTGACTTTTGAAGCTGGTACACCATGCAGCTTCCTAAAGTAAGCAACACAGAAGTAAGTAACCGAATCACAATTTTTTTTTCGTAATCTCACAAATTCCATTTTAAAAAAGGATTGGCTTGTGATCCCTATACACCTTATGAAAAGCTATTTAAGATACCACTTAGATTACTAGAATCCTTCTATTTTCTACCTTAAATGTGCACCATTTCTTCTCTTGTCAACACTGACAGTTAAGTACTTCTTTTAACTTCTTACTGCTTAACCATCTTGAGTACGAGCCAGTCCCCACCTAATCTTTATTTAGCTAAGCTAAAAGACAGTTTTCTAAGTCTTCATTTCTGTAACAGTTTTTTGTGTTCTTTGAATCTCCCTATTAGCCTTTCTCTGAACTTGTTCCTGTCTGAACATATCACTCTTGAATGCAGCTGACCAGAACAGTGAGGATGATTCCTCTGGGCCCTTCCTGATGTTTTCTGCAATCTTCTTAATAATCTGAACCTGAAGTACTCAACCTGACTCTTTTAAAGACTGCATTTACATCTTTCTCGGCAAGTAACATCCATATCCTAGGGACATTTTGCAATTCACTGATAAAGAAAGTAGTGACAGCTTTGTATGAGCCTATATCTGTGCGTGTTGCCTTGGGGAGTGAGGATGCTTCTGAAAGCAGTCTGCCTTCTGCTTTTTCCTCCAAGGCAGTCCACACCACCAGCCTGGGTCACACAAATAAAAGCCCTAGATCTTCACTGCTACACCACAGGGCAGGTACATGACTGGAGCCCATGTCACCATGAAGACAAGGCCACATGCTGCAACTATGGAGTTGGCCAGGGCTGCTCTCCTCTGAGATAGTACAGGCTTGACCTTTCCCTTGCAAAGGCAGCTCCTTACTGGGACTTGGATGAACAGTGATCTCCCTATAATTCTTTTTTAGAAAGACAAAAAGGGAATTTGTTTAATTTTAGCCTGCTTGTTTTTCAGATTACCTGGTGATTTTCAGGATGAAAATCATCTTGGGGAAGAAAACCTCACATGTCATATTAAATGATATGTTTGAAGTAGACAACGCTGAGGCTGATCAAGCACAGAATGATTTGTTTCAGGATGATAGTACTGAGACTCAAAACGTGCCTCCCAGTTGCTAAATATTGAAGACTTGTTTCTTTTCTTTCCATGTTCAGTCATGGACAAGAAAGGAGAAAAGGACAAAAGTTGTGTGGGCAGATAAGGTATCCAGTACAGAGAGCAATGAGGTTGGTAAGTAGCATAATGTAATACTTAGAGCTAGAGAGGGAAAGCACAAATGTGGTATTTATCCCTTTCTCCTTCTCACTCTGTTCTCTAATGTTTTAACATTACTGAAGTACAAAGGAAGTGTTCTTAAAAGCTATCAACAGTGAGTTGAGAAAACAGACAGAAAACAGCAAGTAGTGGGCAATCACACAAAATTGCTAATTGAGTTGAACCAGTTTAAAACAAACTCTGCACAATGAAGTTGCACAGATTCCAGCATTGAAATTAGCCTCCAATTAACAATTTTTCCTTACTGATGGTACAGTAAGAGGATCTTCCCCATATCCACCAGATGAAACTTGTCCTCTGTTGGACAGTGCAACTGACTTCCTCTCACAAGTTCTAACCAACAAATTTGTACCCATGAGATGTTGAATTAAAAGACTTGATTTCAGAGCCAGAAGGTAACTGAACTTTTTCTGTTGCCTTCATTTGGCTTTGGATCAGTGTTTCAAAATAAAAGCAACTCCTAGTAAAGACTTAATTCTGTTAATCAGAATTTGCAATTATTTCTTATTCTGTGCTTAAGCTCTCAGGATATACAATGAAAGGGTGAGATTTACCACAGTTGGTTGTTAATTAGTGTTCACTATTTTTGTTTTCAACAGAAAATACAGATTTATAAAAATGTACATTTCTGAAGGAAAAAATTATATTTTGACTTATATCTTCAATCAAATTTTGAAAAATGTATGTACGATATGTTTCTAGGGACTTTTTTCAGTAAGAAAAAACTTCTATTTTGAACTTCTGTAAAATTTATGTTGCTATGCATATCACATTGATAACAAATCTTTTCAAATTTTCAAACTGACATGTTTTCACTGACCCATCCATATTTCTTCCTTCTGATGTTTTCATTTTTTTTTAACATTTTGTGCATACTGAACATTTCGACTTTTGTGTCAAATTGTGATGAAAATATTGTTGCACTTGCTCTTCCCAAAAGTTTTCATGTGCCAGGAAAACTTGTTTTTAAAAATGCAGCTCCCACAGCTACTGTGTCTTTAAAGTGGCTGTGGTGGGTCGACCTTTTATGGCCTCCAGGTGCCCACCAAGTTGCTCTATCACTACTTGTCCATCAACAGGACAGGGGGAGAAATATTATTAAAAGCTGATGGGCTGAGATAAGGACAGCGAGCTTACCAATATCTATCATGAGCAAAACAGACTTGACTTGGGGAAATAAATTTAAATTATTGTCAATTAAACTGACTAGGAAAGTGAGAAATAAAAAGTAAACTAAAAACACCTTCCCCTATGACTACCTTCCTCCTGGGCTCAACTTTACTCCTGACTCCTCTACCTCCTCTCCATACCGCCCTTGCACAGGCTGCAGCTTCCTTTGGGGTACACCTGCTCTTGTGTGGGACCCTCCACAGGTTGAAGATGAGACCATCTTCATCTCTGCTCCATCATTAACCTCCATAAGCTTCAGAAGACAGCCTGCCTCACCATGGTTATTACCATGGGCTGCAGGGGAATCTCTGATCCAGCACCTGCAGCACCTCCTTGACCTCCTTCTTCACTGACCTTGGTGCAGGGCTGTTTCTCTCACATTTTCTCACTCCTTTCTCCCAGCTGCTATTTCACAGCATTTTCTATCCTTTCTTAAGTAAGCTAATACAGAGGCACTACCAAGGTCACTGATAGGCTCAAACTTGGTCAGCAATGGGTCTGTCTTTAAGACAGCTGGAACTGGTTCTGTCTGACATGAGGTCTCTTCTCACAGAACCAGCCCCCATGCTACCAAAACCTTGCTGCATAAACCCAATACCATTGCTTTGAGATCCATAAATGAAGAAGTCTGAGTAAGAGCTATGGCTTCAACTGCACACTATGAAGAAAGTATGTATTACACCAAACAGCTCCAATCACTTATATTAAATACAGCTGGGGATAAATGGTATACTTACCTTATACACTGGCACAGCATGTCTAAAATTTCAAAGCCTTCCTTGCTATGATTCCTGACATGGATCCTAACAGCAGCACAGAGAGGCCTGCATTCATACAAGTGATCTAACTCTTTAGACAAACTGGCCTTCCCCATGTTCTTTATTGGAAGTGCTAACATCTAAATTATGTCCAGGAACTGTCTGGGAGTGCTGCCCAAATCATGCCAGGGAGTGTTCCACAAATTTAACAATACAGGAGGTTGAATTCCAATGCTTGAAGTTGCTCCTGGGCCCTGCTCGGTTCACCAGCTAGTAAGTTGCCTTGGAGCGCTGTCTGAACTTCCACTGTCTTTTACTGACATGCCTTGGTGCATGGAAGTGCTGATATTCATGTTTTAGAGACAAGAAACTAATATATTACATATAAAATAGTCTCATCTAACTTTAGGGGATAGGACTTGTTCCCATCAAAATTCTAAAATACCTGCAATTAGGGGACTTAATTGCCTTACAGAAGCGTTTGTCAGCTGGCTGCAGAAGGAACCTGGATGACTGGTTTAGTGTAGATGACTACACTGGGGTGGACTAGACAATGCTTTAATGAACAATGTGCTACTGGCTGCAATCACACAGCCTTTGACATCCACGTGTGATGTGGTGGCAACATCCAAGACACCACACAGTGATTCAGTCTGATCTTGCCCCTCAGGACTGTCACTGGAGAAACACAACCTGATTTTGGCAGCCATGGAAAGAATCCTGGATACCTTATTTTCTTTGTACCAGTACTGCACAGAGACAGGCTCTGTTGGGTGAGCCTGTTTAATCATTACCTGACACACAAAATATGCAGTTCCCTCATGTTTCCTGCCCTTCAATCCCACTCCTGCTGCTCCTGCTCCAGGTGCACATTCATACCTCCCTGTTAACACCACTGTTAGTTGTTTGGCCCTTCTATGATTTTCATTTTTTTTTAATCATTAAACACACAGGAAAATAACATACCAAAACTAGAATAATATTCTGTCAGCTTTTTTGTCAGAAGCCAAGAAGCCAGATGGATACTCAAAGTCACCTCAAAGTATAGCGGAGTACACAGCAAGGAAGGGAAGAGCACAAAGTGATATGGGATTTCTCCTTTGAGCATCAACGACCGCCTGTATCATCTCATGTCTCTCTTAACCACATTGCCTTGCCTTAACTCTCTGATAATCAAAGCTGTCAGCACAATCACTTTAACTGGTTACTGCAGACATTCAAGAATTCTCTTCACCTCTTTTTGTACTTATAAGCCTTTATCAAACAAAGAGTAATCACTCCAAGCATCTTGTAATTGCTTTTCTAGAAAAGTAACTTTTCTAGTCACTTAACTCCACCTTTTTTAGGGCTCTGTACATGGTTAGATGTGAGC
Organism: Mesitornis unicolor; assembly: GCF_000695765.1. Taxonomy (NCBI): domain Eukaryota; kingdom Metazoa; phylum Chordata; class Aves; order Mesitornithiformes; family Mesitornithidae; genus Mesitornis; species Mesitornis unicolor. The sequence goes on along the minus strand of NW_010180383.1, from coordinate 442 downwards.
TGTTTAGAGAAGAGCTTCATCTGGCTTCCCTATTATGCATGTTCAGCTGCTATCTTGACATTACCTCCCTGCCAGCATTTCTCACCTGCTTCACAGAGGTGTTATGTGATGTAATTAGTTTTATTATTACTGTAATTACCATGAAACCAAGCTGACAAGATGAGACTGCTTCCCCAGGCTTTTCCCATAATTTTTTGCTGAGTTTTAAGATTATTTTAGCAGTCAGAACTTTCTGCTGTGCTAGTTACCCATTCTCAGTACTTCTCTGTTTCCTTTTGTGTCATTTGTTTATGGTGATAAAGCATACTGACATATTCTACGGGATAATTTTCCACAGTTGGCTTGAAAACAGAAGTCATTAACAAAGTGCTCTTACTAGTGGAACCTTTCTGCCATTGTAGGTAGAGAGGGAATAAATATTTTATTTTATTTTATTTTATTT